>NC_143043.1:32789946-33089946 GCF_057628025.1 Oncorhynchus mykiss
AATGTCAGTTACATAAAACATTTGGTTATGAAACAGCGGAAATAAAAAGGGAAACATAGTTTCAGTTGACTGAACATCTGGAGTTTTTTTAAAGTAGTGAATTCATTCATGTGTGCCCAGCCCCAGCAGATGCAGCAGCTGAACCTAAGCCTGCAAGACTAGCCAGCCCCCCTCTCGCTTATCCAAACACACACAAGGTGCCCGAGGCCAGCCTATGTTTGTACTCGTACAGGTAGTAGGCGGCTTGGGGGAAGTTACACTTCATCTCCATCTTGCCCGGCACCACATGGACAGCCACCGCTGAGCCCAGCCCCTCCTGCAGCTTCTTCAGCATGCGAGAGGCCAGGTAGCGTCGGGCCTTCCCTGGGTCCTCCTCGATGGCAGCGTACACCTCTGGAGGTGGGTTGGGGATCTTCCACTCCAGGTCCACGATCAGCTGGTGGATGTGGTTCTTGTCCAGTGAGGTGGGCGTGTCACGGTAGCAGGCCACCACATGAGGGCATGGTGCCTCAGATGACACAGACAAGAAATGGTTGGGCTGTAGTGTGTTCCCCTGGCCCTCCCCCCCATCCTCTTCCAAGGGCCCCATGGCAGGGTGCACCATGACGGCCCAGCGCAGCCAGTCGTAGTTCTTCTCCAGGGTCTTTAGAATGCCGGCTGCCGCCTCCTCGGGAGCTGAACGACTTTGCATGGCCTCCTGCAGCTGCTGACGCACGTCCTCCTCCGCCTGCTGTAGGAAGTAGCCCGAACAGCGACCCCCAGTGGTCTTCATCTTCCTGTAGAGGGCACCCATGCGCTCAGACCAGGTCTTCATCAGCAGGGCCTGATCTCGGCCCGTAAGGAAGGCCTGGGTGAAGAGGCACAGCAGACCCGTGCCTAGAACAAAATTCACCTGCAAGAGGAAGGAAGAGAGGCTGATATAACAAAACCCAAGTTCTATGCTATGACTATGTGACTCATGTTCAGGAGATTAAATAATAGTAGTGTTGCCCCCCTTAGTTAACTGGTGGTCTACTTTACTGAACAGACTGCATCTTGAAGAATCAGCATTTGGAGAGGCATAGCATACACAGTGAGCTCCAAAAGTATTGGGACAGAGACACATTTGTGTTGCTCTCTACTCTAGCACTTTGGATTTGACATCATACACTGACTGAGGTTAAAGTGCAGACTGACGGCTTTAATTTGAGGGTATTTTTATCCATATCGGGTGAACCATTTAGAAATTACAGCACTTTTTGTACATAGTCACCCCATTTTAGGGGACCAAAGATATTGGGACAAATTCACTTGTGTATTAACTTTTCACTACTTTAAGTGTTTGATTCCATATTCAGAGACCGCAATGACCACTTCAAGCTTGTGACTCAATTTGTTGGACGAATTTGCAGTTTGATTTGATTGTGTTTCAGATGATTTTATGCCCAATAGAAATTAACGGTAAATAATGTATTCTTCTTTACTTTGATTGTAAAGAAGAATACAATGTTTCTAAACACTTGTACATTAATGTGGATGCTACCATGATTACAGATAATTCTGAATGAATTTGTGAATAATGTTGAGTGAGAAAGTTAGATAAACACATCATTCCCCCAAGACCTTTCACCATTACAATAAAATGGAAGGTTACACTGGGGGGCGGGGGGGGGGATATGATATTTTTGTGTCTAACTTTCTCAATCATCAATATTCACGATAATGTATATGATTGAAAAAATCTGCTTCAACAGCAGGGGCTGGGACGATCCTTCAAGATCACACAGTGCCCAAAATAGCTTGTATTTAATCAGTCTCATACATTTTGCTGCAATGTTTGTGACTGATAAGTTATCCAAGGTTAACATAACAGATGTGTTTGTATTTCTTGCAAGGTGAAATAAGGTTGTCTCTCCACATACATTTTTCAGTGTGACGTACCAAGTGTTGGAAAAGATAGGGGTGAACTTTGTATATGCAACTGCATTACAATTATCACTATCTATTTTGAATAAAACACACAACCAGTAACTTTGACTATTTTAGTGTAAAATGTTTAGGGGTGAAATAATTTGGCTGAGTGCCAGATCTGGAAGTAGGCTACACTCTTAGAAAAAAAGGAGTCATCTAGAACCTAAAAGGGTTCTTCGGCTGTCCCCATAGGAAAACCCTTTAAATAACCCTTTTTGGTTCCAGGTAGAACTCTTCAGTCCCATGTTGAACCCTTTACACAGAGGGTTCCACATGGAACCCAAAATAGTCCTACCTGGAACCAAAAATGGTTATCCTATGGGGACAGCCGAAGAACCCTTTTGGAACCCTTTTTTCTAAGACTGTAGAAAAGCATTAGCTTCATGTCTATTTACAAACTGTTTTAGTCTGACAGTCAGATAAGGCATGGTGCCCAGGCAAGCAACTCTGTTCTTTGAACTTCATGGATAATTTTGGTAAACCAAAGAATGTGATTTACACATTAATTGGTTAGAGAAATTGAGAATGTAACATGATGACCTCTGTTGCCTGTTGAGAATTGTGTGTTGATGGCTGACCACTCCCTGACCCACTGACCTTGACACAGAACTCCCTCATCTCCCAGCGTTTGGGCTTGCGGCTCTGGACCAGCTCTTCCAGCAGGGTCGGCTGGTCTGTCAGGACCGACACCCCCATCAGCCGGCTGTGGAGTGCCGTCAGCTGCCTCTCCAGCCGGTGCTCCTGAACATACTGGAGAAACACCTCTGTCTCCCGTTTGGTGAACTCAGACTGGGCCCTGACGACCGCGCCCAGCTGGTAATAGACCACGGCCAGGTCATCCTCCAGCCGATGGACCTCCTGGTCGGTCAACAGGCCCGGCCCTGCAGCAGCCAGCTCCTGGTCTATGTAGTCCAGGTTCTTCCTGGCCAGGTCTGTCTCTTCAGCTGAGGCACTGCCACCCAGGTAGGTACAGATGCCCTCCACCAAAGTCCTCATGGTCTGCATGTAGCCCACCGGCTCCAGCACCTTGCCGAACATTGCCATCGCTACAACTAAATGGTTTTATTTACTAAATATCTGTTAAGTTTGAAATAGCCCGCTGATTCTGGTGCTGAGGAATCAAGAGAAATAGATCTAATTATAGGCCAATACGCCAGTGTAGTCAATACAGAAGGCCAATATCTACCAACCATAATCTTCTGTAAATACTTATGCTATTCAGATTATAGAAAGTTGACATGTTACTCCATTACTCACCAGTCAGAAGGTTTCTTCGTCAGGTCTGTGGTGACCTTCACGGTTTCCTCAGTATTTATACACTCTCCAGCATAATCAGCGATCTGATAAGGTTCCTCCACCTCCTAGCTCTATTAATCGTCCTCATGCTAAAGAGGGTTATAAGTAAAGGAAGTGAGCTTATTGCAAATGAATAGATGGATAGACATTTTTTTGTCATGAATGTTACAAATGTTCATATTGAAGTGTGTTATGAACTCTTGCCTTTGATGTTTTTCTTCATGATGATATTGTCAGTCCACTTCAGAATTCTTAAAAAAGTATCTTGCTCATTTCTCATTTTTCACTGTCTTTTTACTGTTGTTTTTATTTCTTTACTTATTGTTCACCTAATACCTTTATTGCACTATTGGTTCGAGCCTGTAAGTAAGCATTTCACTGTAAGGTCTACTACACCTGTTGTATTCGGCGCACGTGACAAATAAACGTTGATTTGATTCTGTAACTAAATGTATTTAATCGTGAAGCCGGTAGGTGGCAGTTTTGCATTTAGCTCGAGATGCATTCTCTTCTTCGGTGGTGAAAGTCCTGAATAGTAAATACTAAAACTATTTTTGGAAGTGGCTCCAAATTCCTGTGCCAACTTGTATGAATTTAAACAGACAGCGAAAGTTGTTTAAATTGCAGTTCAGGATAACGATACTACTTTTAGAAACACATCTGCTAACAAATTGACTCGTAGGCACTTTTTTCGCTGCGAAACCTAGCCGTGAAGATTGAAACTGCCGGTCTTTAGCAGGCACACCAGAACTACGACGAAGAATGTATGAAACATACTTCCACCAGAGATACAGTAGCTATATAATGACGAGATGCCAAATGACCTTTGAAACTAGATGTAATTTATATTCCACTGGGTAGAGGTGAGGCCAAATGTCGAATCAGAACCATTTTGATAGGTGTATGGCAGAAGAGTCAGTCCACTTTGTCACTTTGTTGTGTAACGTGCTGTAAAACTGTTTCAGATCATAGCACTGAGGGTGCAGTGCGAGTTCTGCATGAGCTGCACTCGGAGGTCAGCGGCCTCAATGTGGTACCTGATGAGCTGCTTGTAGTTAATAATAATTTAGAGAATGATTTACATAACTGGCTTGTTGTGAAGGAGCAGCTAATGCGCCAACAGGCAGGTAGCCTAGAGCGTTGGTCTTGTAACCGGAAGGTTGCAAGATCAAATCCCTGAACTGACCAGGTAAAAATCTGTCGTTCTGCCCCTGAACAAGGCAGTTAGCCCACTGTTCCTAGTGTAGCCGATGTGAAATGGCTAGCAAGTTAACGGTGGTGCGGGGCTAAAAGCGTTTCAATCGTTGACGTCACTCGCTGAGACCTGAAGTAGTTGTTCCCCTTGCTCTGCAAGGGCCGTTGCATTTGTGACGCGATGGGTAACGATGCTTCAGTTGTCTGTGTGTGCAGAGGGTCTCTGGTTCGAGCCCGGGGCGACGAAAGTTCTGTTACATTGATGCTGTTGACCCGGATCACTGGTTGCTGCGGAAAAAGAGGTCAAAAGTGTGACTCCGACTAGACCAACAATACCATCAGCACCACTCTCAACCGTTCAGGTTATGTCGATATAGGACTCGTTTTACTGCGGATATAGATACTTTTGTACATGTTTCCTCCAGCATCTTCACAATGTCCTTTGCTGTTGTTATGGGACTGATTTGCACCAAAGTACGTTCAGCTATAGGAGACAGAACGCATCTCCTTCCTGAGCGGTATGACGGCTGCGTGGTCCCATGGTGTTTATACTTGCGTACTATTGTTTGTACAGATGAACGTGGTACCTTCAGGCGTTTGGAAATTGCTCCCAAGGATGAACCAGACTTGTGGAGGTCTCCAATTTTTTTCTGAGGTCTTGGTTGATTTCTTTTGATTTTCCCTTGATGTTAAGCAAAGAGGAACTGAGTTTGAAGGTAGGCTTTGAAATACATCCACAGGAACACCTTCAATTGACTCAAATGATGTCAATTAGCCTATCAGAAGCTTCTATAGCCATGACATCATTTTCTGGAATTTCCCAAGCTGTTTAAAAGCACAGTCAATTTAATGTATGTAAACTTCTGACCCTCTGGAATTGTGATACAGTGAGTGAAATAATCTGTCTGTAAACAATTGTTGGAAAAAATTACTTGTCATGCGCAAAGTAGATATCCTAACCGACTTGCCAAAACTATAGTTTGTTAACAAGACATTTGTGGAGTGGTTGAAAAATTTGTTTTCATGACTCCAACCTAAGTGTATGTAAACTTCCGACTTCAACTGTATATAAGGACTCCCACATCACTGTAGTCGGCTGCTACAGACCGCCCTCGGCTTCGGGAGACACACTAAACTCTCTATTGTCCTACAGAAGCTAAATGACTCTGAATTCATTATTTTATGAGATTTGAACTGAGACATGCTTACGTCTGTATCGGACTCTTTTAAAGTACTGTGACTCTCGCACAATTAATGAATGCTCCTACAAGACCGAATCCCAGAGCACCTAAAAAATCAACACTATTGGCCATTCTAACGAATACCCCTCACAAATACACATTGACTGGGATATTCTGTAATGATGTGAGTGATCGCTATGCAAAAGCTTGTGTTAGAAATACATAAACTACCAAAGCCAAACCCTGTTATATTTTTTAAATACATTTTAGACAGTTTGATGAGCAAGCGTTCTTACTCTATCAATACTATGGTGCAGATCATGGAAGTCTGACTCCCGATGTTGACACTGCCTGGGACTATTTTTGTGACATTTTTGTCCGTTTGTGATAAGCAGGTGAATACATTTTATTTCACCCCAGGTCTGAAGATCAAAGCCCATCCACGTCCCCTTTTCTGCAGGGAGAGAGTGACCCAAGCCGCACTGAGGTCCCAGTATTTGAGATCCCGTACATCAACAGGCTCCTTAGCAACAGAAAGATGTGTATTACTGTCAGTCTGTCAACATGTCTGTTTATTTATGTATTTATGGAGGCATGGACCATAGACATAACTACAAATTGCACTCAAATATAGTGAGTAACTGTCATGTTGCCGGGTGAGACGCACACAGGCAGATGAAGAACAAGATCACTTGGAACTTCCAACCTCCAATAGAGGCGCCAATCAAGCCTGGTTATATAATGTCCTAGAGATCTCGATCATTGGATGTACAGTGGAAAAAATCTACACCAGAGATGCCAAGCATAGAGTCCTTTCTGGGCAACTTTGCCCTTTCAAAGGTGAAACTGCTATAAAGTCACTTTAGTGCTTACTTATAGTTAAGTTGGAGTATCTATTTTGCCTCACTGTCCCTTCTCTCCCTGACTGTAGACGGGTGGTGGTGGAGCCCGTGGGGAGCAGAGCATGGGGCAGGAAAGCCCCCCTCTCAATCCTGGAGCCGGACGGTTCCACCCAGGCATCCAACCTGGGTACCCTGCGGGTGAGGGGATTACCCCGAGCCATTCGGTCCCGAGATGCCGGACCTAAGCTCTGTCACACAGGACCTCTTTAAGGTGATTGCACTGGAGACTTGTGGAGTAGAAGATGTGGGAACTGCCTTTCCTGTGCACAGATAGGGGTGCAAGGGCTTCAGTGTCTGTACTACCAAGTGGGCTTTTAGAGAGATGTTATTTTACCTTCTGTGCTGACTGGTTTTGATGATGGGTTTTGTCTTTCATCTCACAGCTCATTTCCCAGAGCAAGAAATTCCCCACAGCAGTAGTTCAGCCACACAACATACCTTCAATCCTCCACACAGCAACAGGGAAGAACAGGTAAACTCTGATAATGCCAACAAGAAAGTAGAATAGGTTTATTAATAACATATCCTAAAAAGAGTTACACCATTACCAATTCCAATAGATTTACTTACTAGTCAAACCTCTGCTCTCTTTTTGTCATTCCTCCAGGGCCCAAATCTTCCCTCCAGGGCGGTGTCTGGCTATGGTGTCAGTCTTCTCTTAGGGCTGTGTCAGGCCATGGTGTCAGAAAGTCTTCCCTCCTGGACGGTGTCTGGCCATGCTGTCAGAAAGTAATCCAAGCTACGTGAGACAGATTCCTCTGTCCAGCCTCAACCAGGCCAGAAGATCAAGTGCCACAGAAATGTATTTTGGGACTCTGTTGCCTCAGGTGGTCATGCAGGGTTTCTGATGGAGGAGCTGAAGAGGATCACGGGGGTGGGCATCAAAGCCCCCATGTACTTCATGTGTCTGACTGAGCTGAAGAGGTTGTAGCATGTGCAGGGAGTAGGTACCAGCGCCATGTATAAAATCCTGTCACAGACGCATACCTGATCGGAATTAAAATGACATTCCCTACCTTCTTAAACCTCCCAAATGACTCGACACTACTGAGTGAGGTCCCATTTACTGACCATCCTTTGAGTAGGCCTTGACTTTTTGTTGTTACATTACAGCCTTATTATAAAATTGATTAAATTATTTGTTTTCCTCATCAACACACAATACCCCACAATGACAAAGTGAAAACAGGTTAAAATAAAACACTGAAATACCTTCTTTACATAAATATTCAGACCCTTTACTCAGTACTTTATTGAAGCACCTTTGGCAGCGATTAGAGCCTCGAGTCTTCTTGGTTATGACGCTTCAAGCTTGGCACACCTGTATTTGGGGAGTTAATTTTATTCTTCTCTATAGATCCTCTCAAGCTCTGTCAGGTTGGATATGGAGCATCGCTGCACAGCTATTTTCAGGTCTCTACAGAGATGTCCGGGTGGACTTGGCTGGGCCACTAAAGGACATTCAGAAGCTTGTCCCGAAGCCACTCGTGCGTTGTCTTGGCTGTGTGCTTAGGGTCGTTGTCCTGTTGGAAGGTGAACTTTCGCCCCAGTCTGAGAACCTGCCCCAGAGTGCTCAGGACTTCATCAAGGATCTCTCTGCTCCATTCATCTTTCCCTCAATCCTGACTAGTCTCCCAGTCCCTGCTGCTGAAAACACCCCATAGCATGATGCTGCCACCACCATGCTTCACCGTAGGGATGGTGCCAGGTTTCCTCCAGACATGACACTTGGCATTCAGGCCAAAGAGTTCAATCTTGGTTTCATCAGACCAGAAAAGCTTGTTTCTCATAGTCTGAGTCCTTCAGGTGCCAAAAGTCCAAGCTGGCCATCATGTGCCTTTTACTGAGGAGCGTCTTCCGTCTGGCCACTACCATAAAGGCCTGATTGGCGGAGAGATGGAGCGATGTTGGTCCTTCTGGAAGGTTCTCCCATCTCCACAGATGAACTCTGGAGCTCTGTCAGCATTAGCATCAGGTTCTTGGTCACCTCCCTGACCAAGGCCCTTCTCCACCGATTGCTCAGTTTGGCTGGGCGGCCACCTCTAGGGAGAGTCTTGGTGGTTCCAAACTTCCTCCATTTAAGAATTATGGAGGCCACTGTTCTTGGGGACCTTCAATGCTGCAAAGATTTTTTGGTAACGCTCCCCAGATCTGGCAACTTTCATAAATTACGTGCATTACTACCACCGTTTGAGTGATGCTTGCCACTAGTGGTGGTGAATACTCTCAGTAGAAGTGGACACGTCTGTAGGCAATTTTTTTTACACACATTGATTCCGACACAATCATCAGAACTCCAATACATGCAAGCCTGCCGCTGCGTACAAAGCCGTAGGCATTTCTTTATGCCTCCCACTGTTTGAAAAAGTCACGGGTGGCCAATCTTCCACCTAAATCTTCCACCTAGCCCCTTCTTTTTAATGGTATCTGTTGCTTTTATACATGTCTTACTCTCGCTCAAAAGACTTGTGGCTTATTTTTTTTAATTGCCATGTTTCGTTTCTAAATGTCTGCGCAAGACTGAAGGTTTCACCCACGAGAGAGTAACGGTTAAGGTGATTGGATGTTCATTATTTGACTAGGCTACCTGTATTTGACAGTGTTGTTATTTCCCTGAACACTAGATGGTTTAATTTTATTTTTGGCAGTGAAACATGGCTAGTCAGTCTGTTTGAAAATGCGAAGAAACATTTTTTGAAAAAAAATTTAAAAAATGATTTAAAAAAAATGTGAATCACATTTTTTTTTGGCGTACCCGTGTGGGAGGATGTCTTCCTTAATTGACCCCCCATAAATGTAACGGACATATACCAGGAGCTGTGTCAGGCCCACCACTTCTGCTGACTCATCTAGATGTACCATATAGAATTCACTGGCTTCGCGTACCCCAGTTTGGGAATACCTGGTCTAGCTAACAGAACAGCATGGCATGAGTGCCTCAAAACCAATAATGTATATAAACCATGGATTGCTGATGCTATGTATTGGCCATCGAGAGGCCATATTGTCACTCCCCAGTGGGAGCAGTCCTCCATAGGAATTAATGGAATTCAACAGTATTTCAATTAAATGTTTTAAGTACAATTACATGTATTTTTGTTATAGTGGCGACAGTAAGTATTAAAACGTATACTTTAAGGAACATTTGATATATTTAGATGTTTTTGTTTACCATGTTAAATGATGCATTAGGGTGTCTAATATAAATGTGGCAAAAATGAATGTACGCATGAATAAATCAATTTTTATAGGTTCCAAAATATGTTTTACAATTGTGGGGGAGCACCAAGATGGTGGCACCGTGGCTTCAATTTAGCGGCCCCTATCGGTATTCTAGTGTATATAAACCACTGCTCAAAACCTAGCTAACCAGCCAGCTAGCGTTCCCGAACTAACATTATCCAAATGCAGTTGGTTAGCTAGTAGCTACCTTCTCTCTGTCAACAGGTTTTTCAGGTTATTTCTTAAGTTCTTATTGTGTTACTCTTGATTCCACAGCCATGCTTGACAGCGTTTGATAATTTAGCTAAATTGTACGTGGAACTTTCAACGAGTAGCAGCAGAAAATAAATACTATAGTCGCGTGCTGATGACGTCGGAGAAACTGTATAAAACAGAGCCTCCTCGACGAATCACGCCACTGGAAAATTACAACGAGGCCACAAAAAGTCTAATTTGCCAACAGCCACCATTTTGGGAGTCAGAATTGTATTGGGAAACCACCACCCTTTGGGCCTTATTATGGTACACACGTGCGTGGTTGCTGGCTGTCGGAATAGAAGAATACCAGGCACATCATTGTCTTTTTACCGTTTCCCACGCGATCCCGACAGAAAGCAGCGTTGGATAGCTGCTGTGAACCGAGAAGGCTGGCTGCCAAACGACGGGAGCAGGTTGTGTAGTACTCATTTCATCTCAGGTGCGCAGCCAACGTTGTCAATAAAACAGTTCATAAATGAGCAATGTGCCATTCAATTCACTTTTGAGGTTTTCCCAACCAGCACCTGACCACCATATTAAACGTTACTGCTATTCTTTACTCTTTTTTTTAAACTAGAAATCACTGCAGCTGTATGTTCTAATGTGATTGTGCATGATGCCTCACTAAAGTTTCTCCCTTTTTCTTCAACTCCAGGTAAACAGGTGAAGAATCCACGCTCGCCGGACTATGTTCCCTCTGTATTTACATCAGCTCCCCTATCCCCGGAGTCAGAAATTAAGGAAGAGACTGCTGCCTTTGAAATCTCAGACAAGCAGGAAGCCCAAGTGGAGGCTGCCAACGCCTTGCTCTTCCTGCAGGGCCAGGGCAGGTCTGTGGTCGATCAGAGGCCGAGCCAGGTGGACCATGACGTGGCCCAGAGTGCATCCTCATCCTCTACCAGTGACAATGGTGAGGAATCTGAACCCGTGTCAAGCGACAGCAAAGACAGGGGAGGGAAGCCCGGCAAAAGGTCAGCCGCAGAGCCCGACAACTATGAGGATGTGCTGAAGATCTTGAAGAAGGAGAACCGGGCTCTCCGGGAGTCTGTTGATAAAATGTCACTCTCAGAGACCTCATTCCGGAACGACCCAGAGAAGGTCAGGTTTTACACTGGCTTGCCCAACTACTTTGTATTTGAGACAGTCATGTGGCTCCTCGCACCACACATGAACGGGACCAAGAACATGGTCAAGCTCTCCATGTTTCAGCAGCTGCTGCTGACACTAATGCGTCTCCGGCTTGACCTCAAGAACCAGGACTTGGCTTACCGCTTCGGCGTGAAGGTTGGCACAGTGACCAGGACAGTGCTCAGAATGGTTAACGTCATGTCCACCACGCTGGTACCCACGGCTGTCTTCTGGCCCTCCAGGGCTGAGCTCCGCAAGAACCTCCCGGCAGCTCTCCACTCGACGTACCCTGACTGTGCCGTGATCATAGACTGCTTCAGGGTGACCCTGGAGAAACCCGGGTCAGAAGTAAACTTGTTGTGTGTGAGTATCTGTCCTGTCTAATTTGGTATATATGATATATGCTGTGGTAAATATATGCTGTTATACAGTACCAGTCAAAAGTTTGGACACACCTACTCATTCAATTTAAAAAAAGTTATTTTTACTATTTTCTAAATTGTAGCATAATAGTGAAGACAAACTATGAAATGATACATATGGAATCATGTATTAACCATTTTATATTTGAGATTCTTCAAAGTAACCACCCTTTGCCTTGGTAGCGTTGCACACCCTTGGCATTCTCTCAACCAGCTTCATGAGGTAGTCACCTGGAATGCATTTCAATTAACAGGTGTGGAATTTCTTTCCTTAATGCGTTTGAGCCAATCAGTTGTGTAGTCACAAGGTAGGGGTGGTATACAGAAGATGGCCCTAATTGGTAAAAGACCAAGTACATATTATGGCAAGAACAGCTCAAATAAGCAAAGAGACAGTCCATCATTACTTTAAGTCATGAAGGTCAGTCAGTCTGGAAATGTTCAAGAACTTTCAAAGTTGCAAGTGCTATGATGAAAGTGCTATGCTCTCATGAGGAACGCCACAGGAAAGGAAGAGCCAGAGTTACGTCTGCTGCAGAGGATAAGTTCATTAGAGTTACCAGACTCAGAAATTACAGTCCAAATAAATTATTCAGAGTTCAGGTAACAGACACATCTCAACATTGACTGTTCAGATGAGACTGCGTGAATCAGGCCTTTGTGATTGAAATGCTGCAAAGAAACCACGAGCAATGGACATTAGAGTCCAATTTTTTTATTTTTGCTTCCAACCGCAGTGTCTTTGTGAGACACAGAGTAGGTGAACAGATGATCTCCGTATGTGTGGTTCCTACCGTGAAGCGTGGGGGTGCTTTGCTGGTGACACTGTCTGTGATTTATTTCTAATTCAAGGCACACTTAACCAGCATGGCTACCACAGCATTCTGCAGCGAAACGCCATCTCATCTAGTTTGCGCTTAGTGGGAGTGTAATTTGTTCTTCAACAGGACAATGACCCAAAACACACATCCAGGCTGGGTAAAGGCTATTTGACCAAGATGTAGTGCTGCATCAGATGACCTGGCGTCCACAATCACCCGACCTCAACCCATTTGAGATGGTTTGGGATGAGTTGGACCACAGAGTGAAGGAAAAGCAGCCAAGTGCTCAGCATATGTGGGAAGTCCTTCAAGACTGTTGGAAAAGCATTCCAGGTGAAGCTGAAGAGTGTGCAAAAGCTGTCATCACAGCAAAGGGTGGCTACTTTGAAGAAATGTAAATATAAAATATATTTTGATTTGTTAAACACTTTTTTTGGTTACTACATGACTCCATATGTGTTATTTCACATGTCTTCACTATTATTCTACAATGTAGAAAATAGTACAAATGAAGAAAAACCCTTGAATAAATAGGTGTCCAACCCTTTGACTGGTACTGCCTGTCATAATTTAAACCCAGAAACAATTGCTCCTTGAATTTACTTGAACCAGCAGGGGGCGTCAGCAGGGAGCAACACTCTGAAATACATGATAGGCATGGCCCCGCAGGGCGTGGTCACTTTCGTCTCCAGGGGGTCGCCGGGGAGTGTCAGCGACAAGAGCCTGGCAGAGGGGTGTGGCTTCCTGGGCAAGCTCCTTCCAGGAGACGTGGTCCTGGCCGATAAGGATTTGGACATTGGTGAGTCGGTGGCGGCTCATGGTGCCCTGCTGAAAAACACTGGCTGCGATGGCGGAGAGGGGTCTGAAGGGAGCGACGGTATCTCGCTGACAGACATTTCCCCAGAGAGGCTGAGTGTGCGGAGGCATGTGGAGAGGGTTGTGTCCATGGTGAAACTAAGGTACTCCATGCTGACTGGCCCAGTGGAGGTCCCCTTCACGGCCGCTGAGCGGTCATCCAACATTTTCACTTTTGATAAGATTGTGCAGGTTGCCTGTGCCTTAAACAACCTGTGTATATCTGCTGCACCCCTAGAGTGACTCACACTAGTGCTGCTCCATACGAGCATTGATAGCCACTTTAATGCTTGAATACTTAAAGAATCTATATTTTGGGTGTAAATGGCATGTTGAGAAGTGCCCAGACACATTTCTTGCAAAACTTACCCCAACCAGCGATAGACGTTCTCATGCTCATTCTGCAGTGCCAGTGTGTGAAAAGAAAACATGAACAAAAGCCCCAACATCACCCAAATACGTCCTTTTACTTGTTTTGTAATTTATGTACTTCAGAACTTTATCCGCAACGTTTAATTCCGTTTTGTACGGCACGAGAGATACTTCTGTGTGTGCATGTGATGGCTAACATGGAGCAGCCAGATGGATAGGTTTACCACATCCTATGGAATACAACGTTGTGGTTCAAGTTTGAAATGACACAATTGCATGTGTACAACATCTAAAGACCTGCATCTGAATGCATTTGTTGCTTTTATCCACACACTGGCACTGCAGAACAAATGAGGTAGGTTATCACTGGTTGGGGTAAGGTCCTCAAAAACAAGTGTCTGGGCATTTGGCCATATGCATCCAAAATATAGATTTAGTTTAGTTTAAAAACTTTTTCTTCAAACATCCTAGCTCCATTCTACAATTCCACTCGTAGATGCTGGAGGGGAACTTTTTTTATTTGTATTTTTTCAACAGATAACTTTCAGAGGGATATTTGATGGATCCATTTATCACTATTTTCACTGTATTACTATTTTTGCCCCTCTGGATGTAACTGAGTGAGAATTTGAATTACTGAGCTCATCAGCATTTTTTAAATGTGGATATATTTCAGAAGGACATTCCAACAGTTCCAAGTATTCTATGATTGAATGTACATTGTGGTTTTCGACCATTACTTGGTTCTCAGAGACATTTGCGTTACTTACAATGGATCGAACAGTAGCCTACCGTTTTCCTCAGGTGTTAGTGCTTTAGTTTGAAATGCTGGTACTGCTGTAACAAAACAGATGTTTTTACATGACACAATGCCTTCCATTTCATATGAATAACCACGTTTCCATCCACAGTTTTTATGCGAGTTAAGTAATACTGTCTAAAAAAATTCATGACAGTTTTGATGGAAACGGGAAGTTTCGGTACAATTTTATAAATGCTGACAGATAATTTGTTAGTTCGACATGGTGGGATCTTTTAGTGTCGGTAAAATTAATTATGTGAGAAATGGCGGCGGAAACGCCTTTATGCTCAAATATTGATATAATAAACATCAAATTGAAGTAAATTGAGTCACGTGATGATATGGTGTGGGGTCCTCCCACTACGATTCGGGAAAACATGCCGTTTATTAGGCTACAGATTAAATAAATTATGAACTTCACAGGGTAGTGGAAGTGCACTGTGATCTTGATGCCCCTTTCCAATAAATATCGAGTCTTATTCTGGTGACATGATAATCGATGCCTGACTGCCGTTTGACAAATATATTTTTATCGCTTTTATCCTTAATAATCTCATCACAGCCTCACTGCGAGCTGTTGTCTAGAGCGCACGTGTCAAGGCCAGAATAGACACATTTGCTATTTAAAGCCACAGTTTTTGTGACACAATTTTTGCCAGAGTTGACAATGCGATGGAAACATATTGAACTTTAGATTTGTATTCAGTACATGAAAACATAAGCGAAAAAGTACATTTTGTGTGTACATCACGCACTGATTTCTATCCGAAAAAATTACATTTGGTGGGAATATATGTATATTTTAGTTATGCAGATTCTAGAGTATTCGTATGAAAATCTGTCGCCAATTGGATAGAAATATAGATCATGTCAATAACTGTCCTCAAAAAGCACTGTAATGTAGGCTAAAACTTGTTGTCACTTATGTTGTGGTTTATGCATTCTCTGAGCATGAGTTAAGTGTGTTTCTTCTTTTTTCACGTCCAGTTTGTTCATGTTAATAGTGCTGACGGATGTCAGTCTGCAAGGACAGTCTGTGTATGGTCTTTGGTTCTGTTGATTGAGAGGTGCTGGGAATTTAATGATGCAGTTTAGGTGCCTCTTTGTAGAATCTAAGAGTTAAATACTTTTCCACTTGTCTCTAACATGTAGGCTCAGCATTCCCGAACAGTCCCATTACATCAGAATGTTGAACAAACTTAACTTAAATGTACTTTACGTGTGTCTAAAGTAATCTGATACAAAATCCAGAGGGAAGTGTTATAAACCCGACCTTCAGTACGCTGGTCTGTATATCGGTTGAATTTTTAATACCGATGCAATTCGCATGTGACAAACGTTTGGACAATATAGTGGCGAACACTTACCGCAGATTGCGAAGAAACGTGCTTCGGACTCCTACATTTGGTTACAGTAGGCTATTGTTTACATATTGTGCATCACATGCAATGCGTCAGAGACAATTTTTTTTTTTTTTAAGTCGCGTCAACAACACTACTGTGGATACCCGACCACCACCTCTCCGACTCCCAAAATACAATAAAACGGATGCGCGCACATACACCACCTCATTGCGGAGTCCTACTAGGAAGACTAACTACATTTACGTTCAAGAGGACTGCCATGGGCATGATGCTGCCCATTTGCCTATAAAGTACCTATTTTGTTTGAATATAGAAGGTGACGTGTAGGAACTTGAATATTTGAGTGACATTTCTGCTGTGTGCATCCTTGGGATGATGCGGCGCACTCTATGCTGATAAATCTATTCTTTGCCATGTTACAGCCCTATTCGGACGGGTATTACTAGAGACGTTGGTTTTGTAATTATCCAAGCATGTGCATTATTCCAGAGAACGATTCACACAGGATTAGTTTTTCCAAATTGTCCCCTGTAATTCTTAATTTTTTCCAAAACCAGTAGGTTTTTATTGGAGGCGAGAATGTCAACATGATAGATATGCGACACGTGATTGGCTGTCAAATGTATAGGTCTCCCCATAAATCTACTTGGATGAAGTGTGATCATAATCATTATTTTAGCGATCCATCCATGGTAGACGTCCTTACTAATGCCCCACATCTAGCTGATTTGAGATGCTGGACCGTATTTGCACTTGACTATTTATGGATGAGAGTGAAGTTGCCATTTCCAAAAAAGTTTAATGGGGATGCTGCTTTGCGATCTATTGCCTAGGACAGGGCTCTCCAACCCTGTTCGTGGAGAGCTACCATTCTGTAGGTTTTCACCCCAACCATAATCTAGCGCATCCGATTCAATACTTAGCTGGTTGATGAACTGAATCAGGTTAGTTACAACTGGGATTGGAGACTTTGGGGTTGGTGGCTCTCCAGGAACAGGTTTGGAGAGCCCTGTCCATGGACATCAATAGCCACGCAGGGTTGTATTAAATGAGCGATATACAATACTTTGTATTGCACATTTAGGCCTAATTAAACTGATGCATTTGGCGATGTTCAACTTCAATTCGCTGGCTAAACTATTCTTCATAGTGCCATACTCTAAGCCTAATATAAACTTTATTCTACTTTTGAATTTACAAGGCATTGCTAAATATAGCCTGCGCGCACGGTTCTGACCGTTTCTGTCTGCCCCGATTCTCTCCCTCGCCTGCGCCTCTTTCTCTTCACTATGAACAACGCCAGTGTTTGTTCTTCTGTCTGTTGCATGTTGAATAGTTTACCTACTAATTGATATCCCCTACTATAATGAACATGCGCAAGCCAAGAAATTGCGAAATACAGCATTGCGATAGCCTAAATAGTTGGATTACGGATCTGACGGTTTGCCTATTGGCCGAGATGTCTGGCTGTGCACCTCCACCATTCGCTCTCAAGCTAGCTCGCTCTTTCTTTCTTTTCTGTGAAAGATGCGAGAGTTTGTTCTCGAAATAGACTACGGAAAATAGTTTCCCCCGTTGCAAAAATACTGAATCTTGAGTCGATTTCGAAGCTTGATACTCAAATAGGAGTCGACTCCCTACCTAGGTGTCAGATACATGCTATAGCACATCATGCCTTCATCTCATTGCTTAAATGCACATTTCATTGTTTTGCCTACTTTGTGTATTATAATATGTGCTTTTCGTCACGATGACGGGATACTATATAATGTTGTTGGGTCTGTAACCATGTTTGCCAGTGACAGTCTCTTCCCATTCAAATATTATTTTTTTAAACAAAGTTCAGTAACAGACCCATGGATGCACACAGCATATGCATGTATTTAATTCATTTGCTATTCATGCATTAAAGCTCTGACACACTGGTAGGATTGTCAAACGTTTGTCTGCGGACAGTATTTAGCACCTCAGAATGGTGTCAGCAATCTCTTTTTTTGTGTTCACACAGCAAAGACCTTGAAAGTTGTCAGCCACTCAATCATATTAAAATACTCCAAACCAGAAGTTGGCGATGCGTATCCGTGCATATTGCTTATGGTCTAGCTATCTGCGCTAATGTTGCTAATTTGTAGAAAGCCCTTGTTGATACTAGCTAGATGACGAAAACACATATTTCCCTCTCCATAATCCCATAGCCAAATTGTTTTGCTAGTTAACCTTGGTATATTCACCAGCTAGCACAACGAGCTAGCTAGCTAAGGACACTGGACTAACTAACTCTGCAGTTACCTAATCAATTGTGATTGAATTATGTCAATACTAGTTAGTGGTTAGCTATCTTGGAGGAAGTATTTAGTGTTGTGTGCATTTAGTTAGCTAGCTAGCTACGCTACATTCCCATAGCCTACATTGCATATGAAGTGTGACTGGCTCGTCCATGGATGTAAGGAGAAAATGCCCTATTTCACCCCCTTTTTTTGGCTCGCACACATGGAGGTTCACGGCATTTACTTGGCTCAAAGTGAAGTTGTTGGCCACTGACAAGCCTATCTATTCTACAAGTACAATCATTAGACCGGGTCGGCATGCAGCAGGTACAGCTTTTCTTCTGTAAACATAAAGAACGACATCCTACTGTTATGTGTACCGATCGGCAGTGAGATTCTCGGTATTTCATTCTTTACAATTCATTTCAAAAGATGAATTTGTTGCGCTACTCTTGATTTATTATTTACCTGTGCAATGTCCTTGTGTATGAAAAGCATGTAAGACCCATAGCCTGCCCTATTCCATGATGCAAATGATTATCAGCCTCCTTTTGATGTCAAGGGTTATTTGTTGTGTTCATTATTTGCCTATGAATATAAACCAAATATTAATATCTTGAGTGTGGTTCATATTATTCTTGTACAGAACACATTTAGTTGGTTTTGCTAAATGCAAGAATACATTTCCAAGTTGCATTTAGCTATATAATAATACATGTAGGAAGCACCGCCTATAATATGTGTGGCGCTGACGTGCATTTGTCCCTCACGTGACTCCAGGAATGTTAACAATGCAGTAAGTGTCGTCCAATTTTGTACTGAATTCTAATTCTGCCTGGAGTTGGGAGAAAATGGAGTCTCTTCATGATATTTACTCGGGCCTACCGTTAAGAGGAAGTTCGATAAATTATCGTTTGTGTTGTGCAACAAATGATTGGATTTAAAGTTTCCCGAAAAGTGTATTTGGTTGGATTCTTTATCGGATTAAATCTGAATGATACATCTATCTCATGGTAAGTTAACAACTTCATATTTTGGGAAAGCTTAACTATTTTGATGAAGACACAGAAATAAGTTATTATTAGTACTGCATTTTATTTAAATTGAAGATAAAGCCTCGGATTTCTTCCAACGCGACCAGCTTTCGGCCAGAGAAAGACTGCTGGGACTGAAATTCTCCCTTCATTGGAATGTCGGGCTGCTCCAGGCTGTGGAGTTGCGTTGCTTCCAGCGCTAAATTGAGAAGGCCCCACGTTCTTTCACTCTCGAAATGTTAAACTAATCACAACCTCGACAAGAAAACCCACGAAGTGATCAATATGGTAAGAATATTGAAACAACCATTTTTTACTTTTCACTGTGATGGACGGGGTTCATAGTGGCGATTTTAGCATGTAAATCTTGGTGGGACAAACTCGACCAATTCTTTTTTTAGATGTATGCCAGCAAAGCCACTACACAACATTTTATAATGCCTATGTGGTCTAAAAAGTAAGGGAAATACAACCAGGAGGATCCACTTTTATAGACAATATACCGACGCGCAGACAACGCATTGCGCAAACAAAACAACCCTCGCAATATCAGCTGGAATTACATGGGTCTATTACTGAATTTATTGTTAAAAAAATATATATTTGAATGGCAAGAGACTGTCACTGGCAAACATGGTTACAGACCCAACAACATTATATAGTATCCCGTCATCGTGAAGAAAAACACATCAGCTTATTATAATACACAAAGTAAGCAAAACAATGAAATCATTCCGACATTGCCAAAAATGATGAATAAGATACTAATGAGACCTATATAAGCAATAAAACAATTGAATGTACAAACTATCGCATAATGGAAGGATGAGCATATAAGAGGCAAGCCATAATTTCGATTAAGACAATGAGCAAGTAGTCATAACTATTTGTTCAGCACTTTTGAAATGTACAGCGTCAGAATTCAGAATATGGGCCATTATTACAATATGCTCCCAGTACACCAAGTCAGAACCATAGGACAAATAAGCAGACAAGGAAAGCTCTTACAATATTCAATGATGACATTTCTCTACAACAGGCAATAGGCTACATGTGCACCACCAAGTCAGAACAGTAGGCTTAGTACTGAGGGGTAGAAGGACCAAATAATTAGGGTGAGACACATTGGCTACTAGCAGCTTACTACACATCATACACTTAAGACAACGTTATTAGCTACTGACATACACTATATATACAAAAGTATGTGGATTTAAATCAAGTTTAAATATACAGTGCCTTGCGAAAGTATTTGGCCCCCTTGAACTTTGCGACCTTTTGGCAAAAGGTCGCAAAGTTCAAGGGGGCCGAATACTTTCGCAAGGCACTGTATATTTTTTTTAACTAGGCAAGTCAGTTAAGAACAAATTCTTATTTACAATGACGGCCTACCAAAAGGCAAAAGGCCTCCTGCGGGGACGGGGGCTGGGATTAAAAATTCATATAAAAATAGGACAAAACACACATCACGACAAGAGAGACAACACTACATAAAGAGAGACCTAGACAACAACAGAGAAAGGCGTAAACACTTGACAACACAGCATGGTAGCAACATTCTGAATTCTGTCGCTGTACAACATGATAGCAGCATAAAACATGGTACAGGCATTATTGGGCACAGACAACCGCACAAAGGTTAAGAAGGTAGAGGCAACAATACCCCTTCAAATGACTGGATTTGGTTATTTCAGCCACACCCGTTGCTGACAAGTGTATAAAATCGAGCACACAGCCATGCAATCTCCATAGACAAGCATTGTCAGTAGAGTGGCCTTATTGAAGAGCTCTGTGACTTTCAATGTGCCACCGTCATAGGATGTCACCTTTCCAACAAGTCTAGAGCTGGCCCGGTCAACTGTAAGGGCTGTTATTGTGAAGTGGAATTGTCTAGGAGCAACAGCCGTGAAATGGTAGTCCACACAAGCTCACAAAATGGGACCGGTTTGGTGGATGCCAGGAGAACGCTACCTTCCCGACTGCATAGTGCTAACTGTAAAGTTTGGTGGAGGAAAAATAATGGTCTGTGGCTGTTTTTTCATGGTTCAGGCTAGGCCCCTTAGTTTCAGTGTAGGGAAATCTTAATGCTATAGCATACAATGACATACTACAGGATTCTGTGCCTCTAACTTTGTGGCAACAGTTTAGGGAAGGCCCTTTCCTGTTTCAGCATGACAATGCCCCTATGCACAAAGCAATGTCCATACAGAAATGGTTTGTCGAGATCGGTGCGGAATAACTTGACTGACCTACACAGAGCCCAGACCTCAACCCAATCGAACACCTTTAGGATGAATTGGATCGCCGAATGCGAGCCAGGCCTAATCGCCCAACATCCATGCCCGACCTCACTAATGCTCTTGTGGCTGAATAGAAGCAAGTCCCCGCAGCAATGTTCCATCATCATCTAGTGGAAAGCCTTCACAGAATAATATAAGCTGTTATAGCAGCAAAGAGGGACCAACTACATTGCTCTTGATTTTGGAATGAGATGTTTGACGAGGTGTCCACATACTTTTGGTCAGGTAGTGGATCTTCCTGGCATATTACATTTATGCAGCAGTATACAAGACATATTTTTGGACTCACCATTGCTGTGATCACTTGAACGTGGCGGTCCTTCTTGTGGGCAAACTTTGTCATCAAAGTCTGGCAATCTCTCGATTTATGGTGCTTTCAAGACAACTGGTAACTCAGAGTCATGATGTCAGTGATCTTAAGGTCGGAGCTCTAGAAAGAGGCCAGAGTTCCAAGTTCCCAGTTGTCTTGAACACACCAATGTAATTCAACCTGTTTTGGCCCATGGTGTTGCTTGTGAATGTTCATCCTTTTAAACTGGGAAAGGAGATCCTTTCAGACCGATGTTTTAAATCCATAAATCCAGACTTGGACCACACACCCTCTCCACCTAATAGCAGGCAGGGGAAGCAAAATAGTGATTGCTTCTCAACTCTTGCAGTTAGCCATCGATTCCTTCCAAACCACTCATTGTTGAATATGCGATTTCAGACTTGTTGAGCAATGTTTTGTCCAATGGCCCAATGAGCACCGATAGGTTTAATCTATAATTTCTCTTCATATGACAAGGATTGAAATGGATTTGCCAGGAGATTGTCATAATTCATGAGGATGACTGCTTCCTAGCTAAGATTGTGAAAGTATGATGTTGACATGATCAGTCCAATCAAAGCTACGGTAGATATAACGTGATTTGAAGCCATTTTATCTGTGGCCAATGACCTTGAGTGTTCTTGGACAGGCACTTCTCATGTAAATCTATGGCAGCACCCAAGGGGGCCTGAACTGTCCCTGTAGATTTGGTGGTGACATAGTGTCCCCATGAGTGACACAACACTGAGCCAATCACGGCGCAACTGGAGTCGATTACCAACGCCTACACTCTGTATTTCCGCTGCCTGTCCCTCCACCACAGAAAGCACTGAGCTAGGCTGAAACACCTGCATTTTGGAGCTGCCTTACTCAAGAAAGAGACCATGTTTGTATGCAGGTTTTTTAAATCAAGGAATTTTGGGGGGGGACATTGTTTTCAAACTGAGATGTGACACGAATTAATGCTTGTTATTTTGGTCAAAAAAGGGCGTTTTTTTGCTAAAATGGCCGGGCTCACTTCCTCCTTGCTGTTAGATTCATTATAAGTGTGCATGATGTTCTGTTGGGTCAAATGCAGTCAACAGATTGTTCCAAACAAGCACTATGCTGTGTTCCACTTTGCATCTTAATAAAAATCATTCCAGTTCTTTTACATATTTTGCATGTCAAATCTCAATATTTGAGAGAGAGAAAAAAATCACAATTAGATATTTTGCCGAGATCAAACAGGTTGATAAGATAATTACTTTATTATCCTGTGGGAAAATGTTGGTTGTGGCTCAGTCATAAAAACACACAATCAAGCATAGAAAATGACATTATACACATAGAAAAGCAATCACTGATTCATCTGTACACTATACACATGAGTACACTCTGTCAACTGCAGGCCAGCCCACTGTTCCTACTAGTGGGTTTAAAACATGTAGGAGACCCTGTCTCTACTCTCCTCTCTGTTGTTTTTCAGTGGAAATCTATTTTTCTGTTGTTTATTTTGGTCCGATCTGCCCCGTGATGCAATGGTATGAGTTTTCTTGTCGTCACTTGTGGAATGGAATGCTATGGGTCAGATGTGGCACGCAAAGCAAGAATGGGAGCTGAGGTTAAATATTCTGGAGATTGCGATGGTGCTTGGCACTACCATTCTAAATATGTGTTTGTTTAGAAAAACTACACTCACAGTGAGTGCTGTGTTTGTGTCAGAAAATGCCTCAAACACTCTAAGCTAACCACCTATATTTTAATAATTGTCATAATTGAACATGCCTAAGTTACACAGGTCCAATACATTAATAAAATGTTATACACGATCATACATCAATAATAGGGTTTTACACCACAAAAGCTATGTTACACAATTACACCGCAATAATACATTGTTGTTGCTATGTGACTATTCCACGTGTGCACAGATAAATATGCTTCCTTCACACCTATTATGCCCCAGAGAGTAGCACTGCCACAATAGAATGTAGACGATGTTCTTGGAGATACAACTGCAAAGGGGTGTTAATATTGGATCACACAGGAGAAGTTCACACACAGTTGATGAGATGTGTGTAACTAATGTAACCCTAGGCCACCATGACCACAACACACATCTTGACCTTACCCATACAGAGACATTTTAGTAACTTTTTCTGCTCTGGTCTTGCTCCACAGGTACAGAAGGGAGCCAGAGTGGTTTGGGCCAAGGGCATCCTTGTGACCCCTCATATGACTTGGAATAGGAATGAGTGTGATCCCTAAAACACACAACATGGAACGCCAGTTGGAATCCTATCAGTAGGAGCCCAACACAGAGATAAACAAAAACCTTGACCAAGAGAAAGAGAGGAGGAAACATAATCTCTCCTACTGGAGGGCCTTATCTATTTAGGTCACAGAGTTCCAGAGCAAGCTTACGAGTGTTGTGTCAGTGTGTCAGTTGTGGGTGTCTGTTTGGGTGTGAGTTCCCTAGGCTAGATACCAAAACAGGGGAGTGTCATGAGGCCCAAGACGTTCCCCGCTGCTCCGTATGTGGGCAACACGCGCCAGCGTCTCCAGGAGATCAAGGAGGGGCTGAAGCAGCCAGCCAAGCTGGTGAGCCAGGCCCTCCATGGGGGCAGCTCCTGGGGTGAGGGGGGCCGCGGGACCGAAAGCAAGAGCAAAGACCCCGGGAGTCGCCAGCAGCAGCTCCGGCCCCCTCAGAAGTTCAACAACTACCAGAACGCTTTGAGAGAGATCCGCAGGTCCCTCATGCCCTTTGCCAATGAGTCTGGCCCCTCTGGCTCCGCCCACCCTGCTGGAGACGTCAACCGACAGATGCTGCAGGAGTTGGTCAATGCTGGCTGTGACCAGGTGAGGACTGGAGAGTGAGTGAGTGTCTGTGCGCTTTCAAGTGGGAGAATCTGCTCTTGTCTGTATCAATGTCTCAGCTTAAATGCTGGTTCTATAATCATGTCTTCTAAGTACCTAACATAACTCACAAATGTGGATGTTGAAAGCGCCATTCAATGTCATAATATCCAGAGTACAGTACAATGGTTACATAATGTGGAACGCAGAAATGTTAAAATATCAGTTGGTTTCTTCATCTTCTTTTGGAACAAGTGAATGTCTTGTCCACTCCAGAGAGAGATAGAAGAGGAGAACGAAGGTTTCTGCAGGAAATTGTCTGCTCACCTTTCGCCTAAAGAAATAAAGCCTACTATATTTCAGATATGGATAGCCTTATTACAGGGATGCAATTTCTCGGAGTATTTCTAAGTAATAAGGGTCAGGCTGTTCGGCAGAGTTCAGTCTCTTTAAACACCAATAACTGGCCGAAGATCAGGGCATTTTAAAGGGCTCTGTGTGTTCCAAGCACTTGGACTGGCCAGATACCAGTTACTATAATCAGACTCAATACTGTGGTTGAAGTGTTCAGGACAGGCCTGAGGACAGGCCCTGTGATGGCAGCACTCTCATTTTAAAGAATGCTTAACTCAAGTCTGTGCTAGGGAAAAAACGCTCCTCAGACCTCGGCACAGTAGAATTAGAGATAGTGGGGCGAGAGGGAGGGAAGAAAGACAAGCCAGATAGATGCAACTCTTTTCCTGCCTACTGACTTTGACTGTCTGTCGTCTGGCTTTCACCATCATAGTGATGGATTGTAGATATGGTGTCTCAGTGAGCGAAGCTGCGGTCGCCTGGCACTGTGTTTGTCCTAGGACGGCCTCTTCAAGTTAACCCAGTCGGGGAACGGGTCCAGTAAAGACATTAACAACAACATTACGACCATTTAGCAACTTCATCAGTCCTCCGCCCTTTACATAAATGCTTTTAGTTTTCTGGACCAGCCACCAGGTGTGTCGTATGATGGACGGTCCTGGTCTTTTTAGGCGACTATAACCTAGGGGCCACTGAACAGACCATTGAGTGTGGGCCCGGGCCTGTATTTTCCTACACATTCCACAGCCATAATGGCCACTGTAGTGAGTGGCCTCTCTAGTCTCAACCCCCCTCCATCCCCAAGGGCCCTCTGGCCTTATTCTTATCAGCAGCCTCTCCTCCTCCAGCCACAAATTACACAGCGTTGTGGCAAGTTACATAATCACAGTAAAAGAGGAAATGTTTTGGTGGGGAGCGAGGAGGGGCCACTGGGAGGGGTGGAGTGTGAAGGAGCTCTTTTCCTCTCCTCCACCTTCCTTCATGTGTACGGCGGCTG
This sequence comes from Oncorhynchus mykiss, assembly GCF_057628025.1. Lineage (NCBI taxonomy): Eukaryota > Metazoa > Chordata > Actinopteri > Salmoniformes > Salmonidae > Oncorhynchus > Oncorhynchus mykiss. Next base: position 32,815,814 of record NC_143043.1, read on the forward strand.
CACTATTACTGTACGAGGGGCGGGCCAGGCGGAGTGGAGGGGAGACAGGAATCTTATGCACACTAAGCATATTAAACCTCTGACATATGAAATGATGTGGTCGCTGCCTTTATGTAATGATGAGGTTAACAGGATGTGACAGAGGCCTTGTGTGTGTGTGTGTTTGGGATAACTCCCTGGCTTGTTGCTGTAACCATTATAACAAGGGTGCAAATGTGGCTGAGGATATTTTAGGCACATGAGTCTAGTAGACAAACAGAGGGAGAAGATGAGAGTATGTGAGAGGGAGGGAAAGCAATGGGAGGAAAAGACACCCAAAAATACAGATTTCCAAATAGCTGGAATTCTTTACTTCCTGGCCTGTGGAAATGAGTGTTTATTTTCGTTTTCCTGTGCCTGTACGCTAGTATGTGTGTGTGTTATGCGTGAGGGAAAGGGAGGGAAAGAGTGTTATTTGGTTCAGTGATATGGGCAGGCCCACTCTGATGTACACACACATTGTGTAGAATATCTGTGGCTCCGTTGTTTCCTGGTTCTGAGAGCTGATTGTGCTCTGTCGCTATGCAGCCCTGTTTTTAAACCCTTAAAGTTTCCTCCCTGCAAATGGAAGCACCCAGTCTGTGTCAGAACCTGTGGACACACAATGGCTGCATTAGTCTCTTTAAACGAGTTTAAAGTCCACTTCAGTCCTTAAAATGTGTTTAGCCCTAGTTAGGGTTGTTGCGGTGACTGCCATGACTGCAGTCAAATTCTAAGTGACCGTTGAGTCATCTGTAACCTCCTCTTATTCACTCTGTATATGCGTTAGTAGTACCCAACTCGCTAACGATCATCAGGTCGCAAATGGCCTGGTAATCAGGGCTCTATTGACCCTCTAACCACTCTGACATAAACGCAATCTAAAATTAAAACAATATCTGCTTTTAAAACTCACCTCACCGTGATGATCAATTTGAAGAAAGAAATTCAACAACGGGTTGAAACTGAGTGGAAAACATGGTTGTTGTGGATATTGCTTCAAAGTCTAATACAAAGAAATAGACAGCACTTTCTAAGGTAATGATTAATTCAAAACAACCATATGCATATTAGAACTTATGCATATTCATAGGCCCAAGCCGTAATGAGTTGAAGACACCCCCCCCCCCCCCCAAAAAAAAATACATAATTAAAATGGTTGTGCTGTTATACAATACATAGCCTTCTGAATATTACACAAAAATACTGATTTTAAGATATCTTTGGTATATAATTGGTCTATCCTAAATTGAGTTAGCCTACAGTTTGTAGTGAATTTGATTTTGAATAGCCTAGTAATAGGGCATTTTATTTATTTTCATAGTTAATAGGCTGACACATGACCTTATAGCTAGAGAATATCTCACTACTGTGCATTTCCATCTCCTCCCCTCTCTTCTTCATTCCTTTCTCCAGCGCACAGAGAGAGGGGGTGGCAACAGTTTCATGAAATGTTTAGATGTGAAAACATGTTACTATCCATGTTCCCAAACAGATTTCACTTGGTTTCCCAACTGAAGCACTGAGTAGCTGTAGAAACAGGGTGGGAACAGAGCCCATGGCATACAGTTTGGGCAGAATATCACCAGTTGCGCGTGGTGAAGTAACCGGTAACCGGAGTAGCCTAAACAAACCAGCGGAAAGTGGCCTTAATTTAACATTGTAAATCAAAACTAATTTTGACAAGACAAGATTAAATTTAGAATAGTCTGATGGGTTAAAATTAGCGATTTTCTAAAGTCCTCAATATCCTATAGTTTCATCATGCAGCCCATATATCTTTTGATTTCTAAGACATTTTAAGGTTTGTATCATTCTCAACTACAGTTGACAAATAAGTCTAAATCTAGTGAATAGGACCTGTTTGAAATGATTACCTTTACGCTCAACATAGCCACTTCATATGTGCACTCTCACTCCAGGAATTCGAAAAATATACTTTCTATTTTATTCAGCTGTTCAATTATATTCTTATTACTATAAAATAATATCAAATAATGGAACATGACTCATAAGCATATCTTGTCTGCTAAATTAACAAGCCTACAGCCTATGGCATGGCACATAGCCAGATAACATACAGTAGGCCAACTCACATTTTGGTCTTCTGAAATACATTTACTTCAAATAATAATGTTTCTTTAGACCTGCTGAAAATACATTCATTGGTGATGGTATATATGCAATTGATTTATAACTTTTCTTTCATGCAGACGTTCCAAAGGCGCACATCAGCAGCTTGTATGCGTGGAGGTCTGGAGATGCTAAACGTGTTTATGTTAATTAACGGTCAATTACCTTGAGACTGGCAGTCTTATGCATGACAATAACCGGCTGACAAAAATGAATGACCACCACAACCCTAGCCCTAGTTTATTTTCTGTCAAATGTAATATTCATATTCAACATCATCAAGATTAGTCTTGATTCTATGTTTTAAACAACAACCTCCAGTGGTTCTTTCAGGTGAGCAGTAGGAGTTGGTTGAAGTTCTCTAACTTACCAGCGGAGGCAGTGTGGGGCTGAATGCCTGTGTTGACTGAGGGCCACACTGAGGTATGGGTTGAATGTCTTTAGAGTGAGGTCATATGACATTAAGGGGTATTTCCTCATGTAGGTGTAGGTCGCCTAGTTAAAGAACGGTCACAGCTTGTGTCATGTTTATTTTCACGTCTCACTCACTGATGTTTAATGGCTGTTGTTGTTTGTACGCTGCCTATCAGCCAGTATGAAAATAGTAGGAAAACCTGCATGATCTTTATATAAATCCTAAAATATGTACTACAGTATGGTACAGGACTGTCACCGTAGAGGTCCTTGTCATAAAAATAGCGTGCTGTTGAAAGAATGTAAAAGGGAAGGTTCTCTGTTTTATGTTGTTGTGTGTGTGGCTCAGGAAGTGGCTGGTGCATGACCCCAGGAGAAGAGGATGCAGGTGCAAGGCCTGCTGAGGGGCTGTTTAAATCATCATGTCCTTCTGTGTGCATGGTTGACAATAGAATAGACAATGACAACAGAAGAGGCTATACACTATCTGGCACTAAAATAATGCAATCTGTTCCACAAAATGAGATGGATGAGTGTCATCAGTCACAGTCTCTCAATGATTTATCAGTGTCTTTTCAACACCGTTGTTTTGCCACCAGGAAATGGCGGTGCGGGCTCTGAAGCAGACGGGCAGCAGAAACATTGAGGCTGCTCTGGAGTACATCAGTAAGATGGGATACCTGGACCCCCGCAATGAACTCATCGTCCAGGTCATCAAACAGACCTCACCAGGTAATACAACTCATGCACATACAGTGCATGCAGTATTCAGACCCCTTTACTCGTTCCACATTTCATAAATGTACAGTCTTATTCTAAAAAGGATTAAATTGGTGACAAAGCTACAACAGGTTGATAGAAATGTTTGCAAATGTATTAAAAGTAAAAAACGGAAATATGACATTTACATAAGTTCTCAGACCCTTTACTCAGTACTTTGTTGAAACACCTTTGGCAGCGATTACAGCCATGAGCCTTCTTGGGTATGACTCTGCAAGCTTGGCACACCTGTATTTGGGGAGTTTAACCCATTCATCTCTGCAGATATTCTCAAGATCTGTCTCCAGAGATGTTCGATCGGGTTCAAGTCCGGGCTCTGGCAGGGCTGCTCAAGGACATTCAGAGACTTGTCCCGAAGCCACTGCTGTGTTGTCTTGGCTGTGTGCTTAGGGTCGTTGTCCTGTTGGAAGGTGAACCTTCATCCCAGTAGGAGGACCTGAGCGCTCTGGAGCAGGTTTTCATCAAGGATCACTCTGTACTTTGCTCTGTTCATCTTTCCCTCGATCTTGACGAGTCTCCCAGTCCCTGCAGCTTAAAAACATCCCCACAGCATGATGCTGCCACCACCATGCTTCACCGTAGAGATGGTGCCAGGCTTCCTCCAGATGTGACGCTTGGCATTCAGGCCAAAGAGTTCAATCTTGGTTTAATCAGAGCAGAGAATCTTGTTTCTCATGGTCTGAGAGTCCTTTAGGTGCCTTTTTCAAACTCCAAGCAGGCTGTCATGTGCCTTTTACTGAGGAGTGGCTTTTGTTTGGCCACTACCATAAAGGCCTGATTGGTGGAGTGCTGCAGTGATGTTGGTCCTTCTGGAAGATTCTCTCATTTCCACAGAGGAACTCTGGATGTCTGTCGGAGTGACCATGGGGTTCTTGGTCATCTCTCTGACCAAGGCCCTTCTACCCGATTGCTCAGTTTGGCGGGGCGCCCAGCACTTGGAAGAGTCTTGGTGGTTCCAAACTTCTTCCATTTAAGAATGATGGAGGCCACTGTGTTCTTGGGGACCTTCAATGCTGCAGACATTTTTGGTACCCTACCCCATATCTTAAATAAAGGTAAAAATAAAAATCTGTGCCTCGACACAATCTTGTCTCGGAGCTCTACAGACAATTCCTTCGACCTCATGGCTTGGTATTTGCTCTGACATGCATTGTCAACTGTGGGACCTTATATAGACAGGTGTGTGCCTTTCCAAATCATGTCCAGTCAATTGTATTTACCACAAGTGGACTGCAGAAACATCTCAAGGATGATAAATGGAAACAGGATGCACCTGAGCTCATTTTCGAATCTCATAGCAATACTTATCTAAATAAGATATTTCCAGTTTTTATTTGTAATACATTTGCAAAAATGTCTAAAAACCTGATTTCACTTTGTCATTATGGGTTATTGTGTGTAGATTCATGAGGAAAATGTTTTATTTAATCCATTTTAGAATAAGGCTGTAATGTAGCAAAATGTGGGAAAAGTGAAGGGGTCTGAATAGTATCCGAATGCACGGTACATTCTAAATATATGCACATAAAGTTTGAAATGCAGTAAGGATATGAACTCACTCCCCACTATGATTTCTGCCCACAGGCAAAGGGGGCATTCCAAACTCAATGGACCACAGACCACCATTGGAGGGAACAAGTGAGGGCGCCATGCCTCCCTACCACCAGATGGGGGCGCCAATGTATGAGGGTGCTGGTTATGGGCCAGAGGGCGCCTACATGGGCACCCCTCCTGTCATGAACTACATGATGCCCCCCTCGGTCGCGGTACAGGGCCCTGCCATAGGTAACCCCATGGGACGCCCTCTCAGCATGGGAGCCTACACTCCAGCCATGGCAGCCTACCCTCCAGCCAATCCAGGGAACCCCATGTATACCCCAGGCACCACGCAGAATGCCTATCCAGGCAGTATGGAGCAGGCCATGATGGGCTACAGCGTCCCCAGCCAGCCCCTGCAGCTCCAGCCCCAGGCACCAGGAGGCCCTGTCCCAGGACCCCACTACGACTATGGCCACGTCCGGCCTCACATGTTGGAGCCCTCAAGCTACGGCGTGCAGAGGAGTGCCTCCTTCCAGAACAAGATGCCGCCGCTGGCACCCGACAACTACGTCAACATGCAGGGGAAAGGGGTCATGGGTCAGAATGGGGGAGGGTACCCTCCTAACATGTACATACCGCCCCACCCCCAGCAGTCCAGCCCAACCTCACACCAGGTCCACATGATGTCCCGCTCACCCGGTGGAGCCGCCGCTGCCCTGGGGCCAGATTTCTCTGACCTGCTCACACCCTCTAGAGCCAGCCTTAACCTGGACCTGTACGAGCAGCACCAGCACCACTGGGCCGGTCCCCAGGGGCCTGAGGGGGCCCCTTCAGCCAGGCAGCCCCAGCCTCAGGGGCCCTTCCGGGGAGAGGTGCGGGTCCCCAGTAGGACCAACTCCTTCAACAACCGGTCAGTGCCCCCAAACAACGTCCGACCCACCCTGGTCACCCCAGCTCCCGGCAAGCAGGACCCGTCCCTGGGACAACCCAACACCATCACAGCGGTGACTTCGCCCCCCATCCAGCAGCCAGTGAAGAGCATCCGAGTAATGAGGCCCGAGCCGAAGACTGCTGTGGGGCCATGTCACCCTGGCTGGTTGGCTGCTCAGGAAGCATCTGAGCCCCTCGCCTACATGCCTGAAGAGGCCTACTCTCTGGAGCATGCCCAGGAGACCCGCTGTCCACCACCTCCCTACCCCAAAACCCTGCACATGTCTGGGGCTGCTTCAGAGGCAGGGCCCCTGGAGGGACCAGGAGGATCTATGTGTGGAGCCCCAGACCTCAACAATCCTTCTAGGCCACATGGTGGTAGTGGAGGAGGAAAGGCAGAGGAGAGCCAGGTGAAAGAGAAGACCAAGGCTGGGAAAGGAGAGAAGGCAGTGAAAAACAAGAAGCAGATCCAGACATCGCCAGTGCCGGTGAGGAAGAATGGACGTGATCAGGAGAAGAGGGAGTCGCGCATTAAAAGCTACTCGCCCTTCGCCTTCAAGTTCTACATGGAGCAGCATGTGGAGAATGTGATGAAGACCCACCAGCAGAAACTGAACCGCAGGCTGCAGCTAGAGCAGGAGATGTCCAAGGTAAGACAGAGAGAGACGTTAAAGGTTTTGAGGACCTGTGTTGTCCTCAAGACCCTACACCTCGAAAACCCTACATGCCTAGAATGGGAGTCGATGAGTTCATGGCTTTATATGTAACAGCTTGTCCAAAACATTTAGAAAAACAATTACTCAGGGTTCAGTCCTTTTGATAGAATGTTATGAAATCATACAAACAAAAAAATGGCTTTTACTAGTCAAGTAATACATTAGATATTTTTTCCCCCTACATTCACAGTTGATTGAGACATTAGCAATATAAAATATAATATAATCGTAGTAAGGTATGTATACAGTATTTTACCAAGGCAACTCAACCTTTTTTATTCTTCCCCTCCCCCTTCCTCCAGGCTGGCCTATCAGAGGCGGAGCAGGAGCAGATGAGGAAGATGCTTAACCAGAAGGAGTCCAACTACAACCGGCTGCGCCGTGCCAAGATGGACAAGGCCATGTTTATCAAGATCAAGACGTTGGGGATCGGGGCCTTCGGTGAGGTGTGCCTGACCCGCAAGGTCGACACGGGAGCCCTGTACGCCATGAAGACGCTGCGCAAGAAGGACGTGCTCAACCGCAACCAGGTGGCCCACGTCAAGGTAAAGCTGAAGGCAAATTATCATGATGACGCGTTGCACCTGGTGATATTTCCATGTTATTGTGATGCCAAAAGCACATTTCAGCGTTTGGTGTGGAATGGACAATAAAGTTTTTTCTTATTCTTTCTAACCCTAAGGCTGAGCGTGACATCCTGGCGGAGGCAGACAACGAGTGGGTGGTGCGTCTGTACTACTCGTTCCAGGACCGAGACAGCCTCTACTTCGTCATGGACTACATCCCCGGAGGAGACATGATGAGCCTGCTGATCCGCATGGGCATCTTCCCTGAGCCGCTGGCATGCTTCTACGTGGCTGAGCTGACCCTGGCCATCGAGAGTGTCCACAAGATGGGCTTCATCCACCGCGACATCAAGCCGGACAACATCCTCATCGACCTGGACGGACACATCAAGTTGACCGACTTTGGCCTCTGCACTGGCTTCCGCTGGACGCACAACTCCAAGTACTATCAGAAAGGTGAGCAGGGGAAAGACAAAGGACACGTTCTTTCACTGCGTAGATGCTTTTGTATAGACGGCTTCCCCTTGATATGATCTATATGTAATATCCTCTCCTCTCTCCAGGGAGCCACATCAGACAGGACAGCATGGAGCCCAGTGACTTCTGGGACGACGTGTCCAACTGTCGTTGTGGCGACCGGCTGCAGACCCTAGAGCAGCGGGCGACACGGCAACACCAGCGCTGCCTGGCACACTCCCTGGTGGGCACGCCCAACTACATCGCCCCTGAGGTGTTGTTGCGCAAAGGTGAGGGCAAGACCGGGCATGGTGGAGTAGTTGTATGTTTGATATATGAAATAAAGAAGTGTATTATGATCTTGTTAGTGAGCAGTTGTGGTGTTGTCCTTGCAGGGTACACCCAGCTGTGTGACTGGTGGAGTGTGGGAGTGATCTTGTTTGAGATGCTGGTGGGACAGCCCCCCTTCCTGGCCCCGACACCCACCGAGACACAGATTAAGGTTAGTAGTCAGTCGACTCACGGCTCAGTAAAACTACTGAATGTGGAAATACCATATCACTCCTCAATTGCAGGTCTGAAACATACTGTATCCTCACGGTCTCCCCCTTTCCTTTCCTCTTCAGGTGATAAACTGGGAGAGCACGCTGCAGGTGCCCCCGCAGATCAAGCTCAGCCCCGAGGCTGTCGACATCATCGGCCGTCTCTGCTGCTCCCCAGAGGAACGTCTTGGGAGCAACGGCGCCGGCGAGATCAAAACTCATCCCTTCTTCGACCAGATGGACTTCTCCAGCAACCTGCGCACCCAGCCCGCCCCCTACCGGCCCAAGATTGCCCACCCCATGGACACTTCCAACTTCGACCCAGTGGAGGAGGAAGGGGGTCCCGGGGCGTGGAGTGATAGCGGAGACAGCACCCGGGCCTGGGAGACCCTCTGCACCCCACACGGGACACACCCGGAGCACGCCTTCTACGAGTTCACCTTCCGCAGGTTCTTTGATGACAACGGCTGCCCCTTCCGCTATCCCAAGCCCCCAGAGACCAGCCACAGCCAGGGGCCTCCCAGCCACAGCGGAGCCAGCAGCATGGGCCCTGAGGAGGAAGAGGATGAGGAGGAGGAAGAGCAGGGGGAGGGCTGTGAGCCTGTGTATGTGTAGAAGAGCCCAGACTGTTGGCTTTCTAAACCATGCCCCCCTCTCTCTTTCGCTCTCTCTCTCCAGCAAGTCAACACTCAGCACCTGGGACCCTGTCTGCCAACCTCCCATCTACCACTGTGAATGTATGTTCATGTGTGTGTGCGTGCCTCTGTATATGTGGTTTTGGGAGACTGAGAGCGAGTGAGATATTGAGAACAGGACGGCCTGACATCTGTTCAACAATTCAAGCACTACTGTGTGGAATCTACAGCGTGAGCAGAGACTACAGTAAGAACCCCTGATCTGGGACCAAGAAACAACTAACTGTACAAGGGCTAGGCATGGGATAATGATGCCAGAGGACTGTTATGAAAAAAGACTCATCAGAACAGGTAGTTCTTCTAAAAGGCTCCCACTGCACTGTGGAGGTTTACAAAAGTGTTCAGATAAGAGTTTGACGCTGGGACCGTGACCATGCGTGTTTCTAGTGGTCATAGTGCTCTATCCCATTCCTTCTGCCCTGGGTCTTACAGAGATCACTTCTTCCAGGTTGACCTTACCCCATGAAGTTAACACAAACACTTGCTGTTTCACGGGTTGCTTGTCTCTTCCTTTCTGAGACTTAGGGACTAGAACCAGTGTGTGCTTTGGAGACTGAGCTGGACGTTAGGTTGGACTGGACTGAATTAACTAGCGGGGAGAATCAAAACGCAACACTTCTCATACAGCTGTGACAAAATAAGCTACCAAAATACACATGCACACTTTGCAGGATGGTTGAACTACACAATCTAGGAGGGGGCAATGAGGTTGTCCTCTGCAGCTAACCACCTGAAGTCCTCTAAAACCACAGGGTTATCTTACACATGTCTATCAATGTTGTTTGGATGTTTTCCAAAGGTAGACGTTCTGACATGGCAGTCTAGAGATTCCCCCAAGGTTAACTAGCTGTGTGTCTCCTACCTTCAACTTCACACACATTTTTTTTTCTCCAAATAGGTGATGTGGGATGCCGCCATCTTGTGGTTAGAGAGCCACTATGTTGTTCCCTTACCACCCCTAAATGATTCTGTTTTTAGTGTCAGACCCAGGGGAATGGATGTGATGGGGAAATACTCGTAGGAACAACCACAAATTCCTTTGGTTGAAGTGCCAGCTGCCAGATACATGGGATGACATTGTTATTTGAGTCAATCAATTCCTTTCTCTGTATTATTATGATGACTATGTTTTATTGAGCTAGTTCTGAGGAAGGTGAACTACAAGTGTGAATCATTGCATTGTTGTGGATATGGATCTGGTGATTACATACATGTTTGGTAAGCAGTCACGCCTATCCATGTCTCAACACAACACATACAGTACACCTGCTCTAAGACTGTCATGTACTGTGACATTACTGATGCCGTGCTTTTTAGCCACATTGACATTTCAAAGTCCAACCTGCTAGTGCACCACTTCCACACGCGCAGTATTATAGAGTTAACACATCCAAGTGTCCACACAGTCTCCTCGGTCCGTATGGAGACATGGCAGAAACATGTGATAGTATGACTATGTGCAATACAGAAAATACAATACATCCTTTTGTAAACACTTACAATTATCCTTTTGATTTTTTAATACTGAAACACGCTATGTACAAATATATATTATATTGGTTGATATATTTTCCGTATAGTTACATGACCCAATGCTGCTTATTATTGTGATTAATATTATTATTTGCATTTTTATCATTATTTCATGTATACGTACTTCTTTCCTTTTTGTGTAAAAAAGAAACGTGTGGGTTTGATTGCCAGTGTGTTTGAGTTTGAAAGTGCTTTTTTCAATGAATGTTGGTGCATGTCTATCCACCACAAGATGATGTTGATGATCAGTGTTTGTGCAGAATAACGACAGCAGCGTTCCTGCTCTCTGCAACTGGGCTGGCCCTGTGTGTAGGAGAGTAGGGATGGAAGAGGGAGAGAGACAGACGGTGATAAAGAAAGATGTGTTTCAGAGACAAAAGGAAAGCTGGGCAGGATTGGTTATAAAGTGTCAAATATATGAATAAATAGCCTCCTTTGTATTACAAGCCCAAGTATGGTAAATGACAGACTATTATTGGTACATTTTAATGCATCCTAATGGCCACAGGTTAATTTGACCATTAATATTATGCTTGTGTTACAGAATTGTTGTTATGCAGTGGAGCACTGCTCAAAGCAGGGAATGCTTTATTTTCTCCAATATCTCCATATGCTTATTGACAATCAACCATTGACGCAGTCTTGTATGTCCAACTGAATAACAGTATTCCATATGTGATTGCATACTGACGGAAGGGTCAAGATGTTGCAAGTTCTGCCGTAAGTCAATTCCCAAACATTCTAAGTGCACCAATATGTATCTCAAAGATCGGATTTGTGACATAATATGAGGGAAATATTTTAAACAATGACAATTGTTTAAACGTGCCATAAATGTTTTTGCTCACTTGCATGACAAAATGAATTGAAATGGACATGTTTTTTTATAATATGGCTCATGTCTTCAGGATTGGGCATCAAATTCACTTAATTTGATCATCGTTGTCAGCGCGAGTGGGATTGCCAATCCACCAGGATGGACTACTCAGTGAAAAATAGCTTTAAAAAGAAACTGCTCACCGAGTCAGTTTTCTCGTGTGTATGAGTGTTTTTGTATTAGGTGTGCTGTGGATGATGTGTGGTTTCCTTGTATCTGAGTTTTGAAAGTGATGACTGACAATCTGTGACTGATTTGAGATCTTATGTAATGACTCATGATGGGATTTTTTCAAATCTATGTTCCTTTTTGTATTTTTACTCTCGGGAGTTTCTCATGTCTTTGATCCTCCTTAATGTATAGTACAATTTTGTTACTCTTGAATATATATTTATACAGATATACATATTTTTTTGTATCTATATTCTTTTTAATTTCCTCTGAGCTAATGTTCGAACCTCTTTGTCTACAGTATTATAGACAATATAATTTGGACAGTATATCACCTTTTTTACATATGTATGAATTTGAAAAAATGCTTTCACTGTCCTCACGTGTAAAATATATGCATAAATTTAAATTAACCAGCTTTGACTTGTGTTGTAATTCCAAAGCCTCAAACAATGTTATGTCTGGATGAATAATATGATTGACTCTTGTTGGCTTTGAATATTAGACTTAACCAATTTTAGCAGAACATTGTGAGAAAACTGTTGATGTGAGAAAGGTGAAAGATAGTGATCAATTCAGTTAATTTATTTGGACTTCTACAGGAACTTGTCTGGCATTGAAGAGTACTGAGTTTAGACAACATTAAATCATCATAATTTACAGACATGACAGATGACAACCACAAACACAGAGCTACAGTGCATTTGGAAAATATTCAGACCCTTAAACTTTTTCCAAATGTTGTTACGTTACAGCCTTATTCTAAAATGGATTTATGAAAAATGTCACACATTACCCCATGATGACAAAGCAAAAGCAGGTTGTAGAAATGTTTGCAAATGTATTAAAAAAATAAAATTTAAAAAAGATACCTTATTTACGGAAGTATTCAGACCTTTTGCTATGAGACTTGAAATTGAGCTCAGGTGCATCCTGTTTCCATTGATCATCCTTGAGATGTTTCTACAACTTGATTGGATCCACCTGTGGTAAATTCAATTGACAGGACATTTGGAAAGGCACACATGTCCATATAAGGTCCCACAGTTGACAATGCATGTCAAAAAAACCAAGCCACGAGCTCAAAATAATTGTTCCGTAGAGCTCCGAGACAGGATTGTGTCGAGGGACAGAAGGGTACCAAAATAATTCTGCAGCATTGAAGAATGGAAGAAGTTTGAAACCACCAATACTCTTCCTAGAGCTGGCTGCCCGGTCAAACAGAGCAGTTGGGGGAGAAGGGCCTTGGTCAGGGAGGTGACCAATAATCCAATGGTAACTCTGACAGAGTTCAGAAGCCACTCCTCAGTAAAAGGCAACAGCCCGCTTGGAGTTTGCCAAAAGGCACCTAAAGACTCAGATCATAAGAAACAAGATTCTCTGGTCTGATGAAACCAAGTTGAACTATTTGGCCTGAATGCCAAGTGTCACGTCTAGAGGAAACCTGGCACCATCCCTACGGTGAAGCATGGTGGTGGCAGCATCATGCTGTGGGGATGTTTTTCAGCAGCAGGGGCTGGGAGACTAGTCAGGTTTGAGGGGAAGATGAACAGACTAAAGTACAGAGAGATCCTTGATAAAAACCTGCTCCAGAGCGCTCATGACCTCGGACTGGGGCGAAGCTTTACCTTCCAACAGGGCAATGACCCTAAGCACACAGCCAAGACAATGCGCAAGTGACTTCGGGACAAGTCTCTGAATGTCCTTGAGCAGCCCTGCCAGAGCCCGGACTTGAATCCAATCTAACATCTCTGGAGAGACATGAAAATAGCTGTGCAGCAACGCTCCCCATTGAACCTGACAGAGCTTGAGAGCATCTTCAGAGAAGAATGGGAGGAACTCCCCAAATACAGGTGTGCCAAGCTTGTAGCTTCATACCCAAGAAGACTCGAGGCTGTAGTTGCTACCTTAGGTGCTTCAACAAAGTACTGAGTAAGGGTCTGAATACTTCTGAAATATCACATTTACATTTTATTTTTAATAAAACTGTTTTTGCTTTGTCATTATGGGGTATTGTGTGTAGCTTGAGGGGGGGGGGGGACTATTTAATCAATTTTACAATAAGGCTGTAACGCAACAATGTGGAGAAAGTGAAGGGGTCTGCATACTTTCTGAATGCACTGTAAATACAGTTGAAGTCGGAATTTTACATACACTTATGTTGGAGTCATTAAAACTCCTTTTTCAACCACTCCACAAATTTCTTATTAACAAACTATAGTTTTGGCAAGTCGGTTTGGGCTTCGACTTTATGCATGACACAAGTAATTTTTCCAACAATTGTTTACAGACAGATTATTTCACTTATAATTCACTGTATCACAATTCCAATGGGTCAGAAGTTTACATACACTAAGTTGACTGTGCCTTTAAACAGCTTGGAAAATTCCAGAAAATGATGTCATGGCTTTAGAAGCTTCTGATAGGCTAATTGACATAATTTGAGTCAGTTGGAGGTGTACCTGTGGATGTATTTCAAGGTCTACCTTCAAACTCAGTGCCTCTTTGCTTGACATCATAGGAAAATCAAAAGAAATGCTTGACCTCAGAAAAAAAATTGTAGACCTCCACAAGTCTGGTTCATCCTTGGGAGCAATTTCCAAATTCCTGAAGGTACCACGTTCATCTGTACAAACAATAGTACGCAAGTATAAACACCATGGGACCACGCAGCCTTCATACCGCTCAGGAAGGAGACGCGTTCTGTCTCCTAGAGATGAATGTACTTTGGTGTGAAAAGTGCAAATCAATCCCAGAACAACAGCAAATGACCTTGTGAAGATGCTGGAGGAAACGGGCACAAAAGTATCTATATCCACAGGAAAACGAGTCTTATATCGACATACTTGAAAGGCCGCTCATCAAGGAAGAAGCAACTGCTCCAAAACCGCCATAAACAAGCCAGACTACGGGTTGCAACTGCACATGGGGACAAAGATGGTACTTTTTGGAGAAATATCCTCTGGTCTGATGAAACATAAATAGAACTGTTTGGCCATAATGACCATCGTTATGTTTGGAGGAAACGGCGAGGCTTGCAACCCGAAGAACACCATCCTAACTGTGAGGCACAGGGGGTGGCAGCATTATGTTGTGGGGGTGCTTTGCTGCAGGAGGGATTGGTGCACTTCACAAAATAGATGGCATCATGAGGTAGGAAAATTGTGGATATATTGAAGCAACATCTCAAGACATCATTCAGGAAGTTAAAGCTTGGTCGCAAATGGGTCTTCCAAATGGATCATGACCCCAAGCATTCTTCCAAAATTGTGGCTAAATTGCTTAAGGACAACAAAGTCAAGATATTGGGAGTGACCATCACAAAGCCCTGACCTCAATCCTATAGAACATTTGTGGGCAGAACTGAAAAGGCGTGTGCGAGCAAGGAGGTCTACAGACCTGACTCAGTTACACCAGCTCTGTCAGGAGGAATGGGCCAAAATTCACCCAACTTATTGTGGGAAGCTTGTGGAAGGCTACCTGAAAAGTTTGACCCAAGTTAAACAATTTAAAGGCAATGCTACCAAATACTAATTTAGTGTATGTAAACTTCTGACCCACTGGGAATGTCATGAAAGATATAAAAGCTGAAATAAATCATTCTCTCAACTATTATTCTGTCATTTCAGATTCTTAAAATAATAGTGGTGATCCTAAAAGACCTTAGACAGGGAATTTTTACTAGGATTAAATGTCATGAATTGTAAATAACAGAGTTTAAATGTATTTGGCTAAGGTGTATGTAAACTTCCGACTTCAACTGTAACAGAAGCTATGGGTTTATATGTTATAGCACATGATAAATACAGTGCAAAGAATAGTTATTGCAAAATACATGATCATGATTAACACAGTGCAACGTCACAATGTCCACAGGACTCTGCTTTTAATCACAGGCTTCTTTAAACTGCTAAGTGCATGTTAAGCATTTTAATGCTTCCATGAACAAAATATTTCAGAGTGCTGTTTGTACTAGCTGTGGACATAGGGAAACTTGGACTAGTACTGGAGTTCCTGCAGAATCTGACAGGTCCACACACATCAGCAAGATCAAAAGGCCATATGTGCAAAAGAAAAGAGGACAATATTCAGAGTAGGTTGTAGTCAGACCTTAACCCCCATACCTTTAAAGTGAAGAGTTTGGGGTTTTGTAGTAGCCTGGCTGACACGACTCACATGGTACACAGCGAGGGAGAGCTGTGAAGCATTGGCCTGGACAAGAGTCCGTTCTTGGTGCAATATTCACACAAAAGTTGCTTGAGCTTTGTTTGGTTCTCTCTTTTTTCCCCAGGGGGTTTGACCTGTCCTTTGGATTTAAAAATCCAACAGTTGTGTTGGTAGGGGGCGGTGCTCGGGGGC
The DNA here is from genome assembly GCF_057628025.1 of Oncorhynchus mykiss. Taxonomy (NCBI): domain Eukaryota; kingdom Metazoa; phylum Chordata; class Actinopteri; order Salmoniformes; family Salmonidae; genus Oncorhynchus; species Oncorhynchus mykiss. The sequence continues at coordinate 32,831,543 of NC_143043.1, forward strand.
TGTGCGTGGCTGTTCATGTGGGTATTTTAGTGAGAAAGACACATAGGAGAACCAATCTGTTAAAAATCCCCCTTCATTATCCACACTTTGTGCCTACAACATCAAGACTTTGAGTTTGGTGTCAGCCAGGCTAGTTTGTAGGGTTGTTTTGGCCATTGTGGGTTGTTTTCGGTAGGTTTGAGGTAGCTGTTTTGGGTAGCTGTCCATTGTGGGGTAGTTGTGTTGTTTTGGGTGGTAATTGTGGGGTTGTTTTGGGCATTGTGGGTAGTTATGGGTTGTTTTTGGTTGGTTTGAGGTAGCTGTTTTGGGTAGTCGTTCATTGTGGGGTAGTTTGGGTTATTTTGGGGGTAGTTGTGTTGTTTTGGGTATCTAGTGTTGTTTTGGGTGGTTGTTTTGAGCATTGTGGATGTTTGTGGGTTGCTTTGCTTTGGATAATTAGAAGATTGTCCCCTGAGAGTTTGAAATTGTATACAGTGAGCCAAACCAATATCAACATTCTGGCTGTACCCAATATTATTTAGCTCTATTTTCAATGGTACTGATACAAGATCATTTTCATAACATTAATGAATTCAGATGCCATTTAAACTGTTCATTTCCATCAGATGGAGACATAGAATGTGACATGCATTTTTGTCTTACCATAATATGTATTTAGAAAGCAGTATAAGGATGAGGGTGTTCAAATATAGACCTGAACATCTTTTCATTCACTATTCTATTGAAATGCAACAAGACACACAGAGAACACTTAGAAGGTGTTTTGACGTAAATTGTAATTTTTCTCAAGTCTCTCATTTCACTGTGTGGGCTACCTCTCTGAAGGTGTTAAAAAGGTTACATTTCATGAGAGCAACATCACTTTTTTTAATAGGTATAATTTGTGTCCTATGTTACGACAACCATAACATTATGAACAGAATAGGTCCTCTAGGGGTTATGATAAGGTAAAGGTAATAACATAGATCTCTGGTAATATGTCATTTATAACACATATAAATAGGCATAATGGGGGTTTATTTTAGAAGTAAAAATGACCACCTTTATCAATATTGTTTAAAAAAACTTTCCAGAAAGTCCCACTTCAGTGCAAATCTTTCAATAAGCCATTTTGACAAAAGGATTCAAATGATTTTCTGACTTTTTTGGTGCGCTCTCCTGGTGGTAGGAATCATCTATAAACGTTAAGGTATCACAACATATGACGTTTGCAAGCGTCTTGGCTTGTAAAAATTAAGACCTTATGTTCAATATTTTATTGCTATGTTTTTTTATTACATATCCTCCATAGAGCGACGCCCTGTCCTGAAACTCCCTGCAAAAAGTCTCCACTATCAAATTGGCCAGAGTACCCCTAATCCCATAATTCAGCGCATGGCGCGTCATTGAAGAGAGACAATGATGGCGGCGGTTGGTGCACCAGAAGTGATTTCACAGCTGGAAAGCGCTGCCAAAGTTTTAATGGTGAGAAATATAATATTTTTTTTGTTAAAGTTTTTTGGTATGTGTTTAGTTCTTGGTTTTATTGAGGGTTATGTGACTGCGAGCGATCTATCGGGCACAGTTATTTATCGGAAAGGATACTGATGCGTGGCGCAGTGTTGTCTCCATCCTGCAAAAATCTAGCATAGCCATCATCCCCAAAAGCCGCTAGCTATGTGTGACAGTGTCTGTTGTGACGATGTTTCCTAAACACTTCACTAGTAGAACACTCATGTTTACAGGGAACCACACACTTGTTTAGCTAGTTAGTTTGATTCAATACTCAAGTTGTATTTCTTCAACGCTAGACAGTTCGGTGAACATCCCGATTGCAGCCCGCGTCGTTAGACACGCTGTTGATTCACCATGTTCCACCTAACGTTAGCTAGCTAGCTATTGACTTTATCGTCTATTTGTCACCAACGTTATGCAACAGTCAAGGAGGACACTGTCTCAATTCCCTGAATATATCACAAAGCACAGCTTTTAGTAAAGGAAAAGTGATATATTGGAAACAATTAGCTTAACCATCGGGAAGGGTTGGCTTGCTAGTACAGTAGTTGGCTAAAAGTTATCGATCACACACTTGATTAAGCACCATGCTTGGTGATTGAAGTACTCTTGGGAGCTCGTGCCAGTTACTTCGAATAACCTTCTTAATGTTTGAGTTTATTCTATCCATGCTATTGTTTTAGCCACATAATGATGTAACTGTGTTGAATAAGAGGTTAGCTAGTTAACAGATTCTGGTCCAATAGTTTCTAAACGTGTATGTTCAGGGGAAGGGGTGGGCATGGGAAGGAAGCCCCTGTCGTGCCTGTGGTCAGGAGAGATAAAAATGGTATTTCTCGCCTCATTCCTGGCCACCGTGACGTGAGTCAGATCTTATTTTACTGCAATTAGACCTGGATTGGGATTTTTCTGCCGAGCCCCATTCTGGCCACACTCCTTGGTTTACCGCGTATGTGTGTGTTTAGTTGTGTATATTTTGGGGGTCTTTTAAGGTGTGTGTGTGTGTGTGTGTGTGTGTGACTTTACGTAGTTGAGATATGGTGTAATTGACTGTACACAAATGGTATGTGTGTTTAGGCACCGCCGTCCATGGTCAATACAGAACAGAGGCAGCACGCAGAACACATATTCCTCTCCTTCCGGAAGTCTAAATCACCCTTCGCTGTCTGCAAGCACATATTAGGTAAGTGTCCCTCTAACAAAAAAGCTTCAAAACACTTTTCAATAATGTTTGTTTGTGTGTGTTAGGCCTAAATCAAATCAAATGTTATTGGTCACATACACATGGTTAGCAGATGTTAATGCGAGTGTAGCGAAATGCTTGTGCTTCTAGTTCGAACAGTGCAGTAATATCTAACAAGTAATCTAACAAATTCATAACAACTACCTAATACACACAAATGTGAAGGGATGGAATAAGAATATGTACATATAAAGATGAGCGATGGACAAGCGGCATAGGCAAGATGCAATAGATGGTATAAAATACAGTATATACATATGAGATGAGTAATGTAAGATATGTAAACATTATTAAAGTGGCATTTTTTTAAGTGACTAGTGATCCATTTATTAAAGTGGCTTATGATTTGATCTATATGTAGGAAGCAGCCTCTCTGTGTTAGTGATGGCTGTTTAACAGTCTGAAGGCCTTGAGATAGAATCTGTTTTTCAGTCTCTCGGTCCCAGCTTTGATGCACCTGTACTGACCTGGATGGCAGCTGGGTGAACAGGCATTGGCTCGGGAGGTTGTTGTCCTTGATGATCTTTTTGGCCTTCCTGTGACATCGGGTGCTGTAGGTCTCCTGGAGGGCAGGTAGTTTGCCCCTGGTGATGCGTTGTGCAGACCGCACCACCCTCTGGAGAGCCTTGCGGTTGACAGCCAACTTTGCAACTTCGAAAAGCACATTTGCGAAACAAGCACAATCGTTGCACGAATGTACCTTCAATAAACATCAATGCCTTTCTTAAAATCAATACACAGAAGTATATATTTTTAAACCTGCATATTTAGTTAAAATAAATTCATGTTAGCAGGCAATATTAACTATGGAAATTGTGTCACTTCTCTTGCATTCATTGCACGCAGAGTCAGGGTATATGCAACAGTTTGGGCTGTCTGGCTCAACTAATTTGCCAGAATTGTACCTAATTATGACATAACATTGAAGGTTGTGCAATGTAACTGGAATATTTAGATTTATGGATGCCACCCCTTAGGTATAATACGGAACGGTTCCGTATTTCACTGAAAGAATAAACGTTTTGTTTTTGAAATTATTGTTGCCCATATTAATGACCTAAGGCTCGTATTTCTGTGTGCTATTATGTTATAATTAAGTCTATGATTTGATAGAGCAGTCTGACTGAGCGGTGGTAGGCAGCAGCAGGCTCGTAAGCATTCATTCAAACAGCACTTTACTGCGCTTGCCAGCAGATCTTTGCTTTAAGCATTGCACTGTATATGACTTCAAGCCTATCAACTCCCGAGATTAGGCTGGCAATACTAAAGTACCTATTAGAACATCCAATAGTCAAAGGTATATTAAATACAAATGGTATAGAGAGAAATAGCCCTATAATAACTACAACCTAAAACTTCTTACCTGGGACTATTGAAGGCTCATGTTGAAAGGAACCACCAGGTTTTCATATGTTCTCATGTTCTGAGCAAAGAACTTAAACGTTAGCTGTTTTACATGGCACGTTTCCACTTTTACTTTCTTCTCTAACACTTTGTTTTTGCATTATTTAAACCAAATTGAACATGTTTCATTATTTATTTGAGACTAAAATTATTTTATTGATGTATTATATTAAAATATAAGTGTTCATTGTTCATTCAGTATTGTTGTAATTGTCATTATTATATATATATATATATATATATATATATATATATATATAGTGGGGCAAAAAAGTATTTAGTCAGCCACCAATTGTGCTAGTTCTCCCACTTAAAAAGATGAGAGAGGCCTGTAATTTTCATCATAGTTACACTTCAACTATGACAGACAAAATGAGAGAAAAAAATCCAGAAAATCACATTGTAGGATTTTTAATTCATTCATTTGCAAATTATGTTGGAAAATAAGTATTTGGTCAATAACAAAAGTTTATCTCAATACTTTGTTATATACCCTTTGTTGTTAATGACAGAGGTCAAATGTTTTCTGTAAGACTTCACAAGGTTTTCACACACTATTGCTGGTATTTTGGCCCATTCCTCCATGCAGATCTCCTCTAGAGCAGTGATGTTTTGGGGCTGTTGCTGGGCAACACGGACTTTCAACTCCCTCCAAAGATTTTCTATGGGATTGAGATCTGGAGACTGGCTAGGCCACTCCAGGACCGTGAAATGCTTCTTACAAAGCCACTCCTTCGTTGCCCGGGCGGTGTGTTTGGGATCATTGTTATGCTGAAAGACCCAGCCACGTTTCATCTTCAATGCCCTTGCTGATGGAAGGAGGTTTTCACTCAAAATCTCACGATACATGGCCCCATTCATTCTTTCCTTTACATGGATCAGTCGTCCTGGTCCCTTTGTAGAAAAACAGCCCCAAAGCATGTTGTTTCCACCCCCATGCTTCACAGTAGGTATGGTGTTCTTTGGATGCAACTCAGCATTCTTTGTCCTCCAAACACGACGAGTTGAGTTATTACCAAAAAGTTATATTTTGGTTTCATCTGACCATATGACATTCTCCCAATCTTCTTCTGGATCATCCAAATGCTCTCTAGAAAACTTCAAACGGGCCTGGACATGTACTGGCTTAAGCAGAGGGACACGTCTGGCACTGCAGCTTTGAGTCCCTGGCGGTGTAGTGTGTTACTGATGGTAGGCTTTGTTACTTTGGTCCCAGCTCTCTGCAGGTCATTCACTAGGTCCCCCCGTGTAGTTCTGGGACTTTTGCTCACCGTTCTTGTGATCATTTTGACCCCACGAGGTGAGATCTTGCGTGGAGCCCCAGATCGAGGGAGATTATTATATGTCTTCCATTTCCTAATAATTGCTCCCACAGTTGATTTCTTCAAACCAAGCTGCTTACCTATTGCAGATTCAGTCTTCCCAGCCTGGTGCAGGTCTACAATTTTGTTTCTGGTGTCCTTTGACAGCTCTTTGGTCTTGGCCATAGTGGAGTTTGGAGTGTGACTGTTTGAGGTTGTGGACAGGTGTCTTTTATACTGATAACAAGTTCAAACAGGTGCCATTAATACAGGTAATGAGTGGAGGACAGAGGAGCCTCTTAAAGAAGAAGTTACAGGTCTGTGAGAGCCAGAAATCTTGCTTGATTGTAGGTGACCAAATACTTATTTTCCACCATCATTTGCAAATAAATTCATTAAAAATCCTACAATGTGATTTTCTGGATTTTTTTTCTCATTTTGTCTGTCATAGTTGAAGTGTACCTATGATGAAAATTACAGGCCTCTCTCGTCTTTTTAAGTGGGAGAACTTGCACAATTGGTGGCTGACTAAATACTTTTTTGCCCCACTGTATATACACTGCTCAAAAAATAGAGGGAACACTAAAATAACACATCCTAGTTCTGAATGAATGAAATATTCTTATTAAATACTTTTTTCTTTACATAGTTGAATGTGCTGACAACATAATCACACAAAAATGATCAATGGAAATCAAATGTATCAACCCAGGAAGTTCTGGATTTGGAGTCACACTCAAAATTAGAGTGGAAAACCACACTACAGGCTGATCTAACTTTGATGTAATATCCTTAAAACAAGTCAAAATTAGGCTCAGTAGTGTGTGTGGCCTCCACGTGCCTGTATGACCTCCCTACAACGCCTGGGCATGCTCCTGATGAGGTGGCGGATGGTCTCCTGAGGTATCTCCTCCCAGACCTGGACTAAAGCATCCGCCAACTCCTGGACAGTCTGTGGTGCAGTCTGTGGAACGGGCGGGCCAGTCCATAGCATCAATGCCTTCCTCTTGCAGGAACTGCTGACACACTCCAGCCACGTGAGGTCTAGCATTGTCTTGCATTAGGAGGAACCCAGGGCCAACCACACCAGCATATGGTCTCACAAGGGGTCTGAGGATCTCATCTCGGTACCTAATGGCAGTCAGGCTACCTCTGGCAAGCACATGGAGGGCTGTGCGGCCCCCCAAAGAAATGCCACCCCGCACTATGACTGACCCACCGCCAAACCGGTCATGCTGGAGGATGTTGCAGGCAGCAGAACGTTCTCCACGGCGTCTCCAGACTCTGTCACGTCTGTCACATGTGCTCAGTGTGAACCTGCTTTCATCTGTGAAGAACACAGGGCGCCAGTGGCGAATTTGCCAATCTTGGTGTTCTCTGGCAAATGCCAAACGTCCTGCACGTGTTGGGCTGTAAGCACAACCCCCACCTGTGGACGTCGGGCCCTCATACCACCGTCATGGAGTCTGTTTCTGACCGTTTGAGCAGACACATGCACATTTGTGGCCTGCTGGAGGTCATTTTGCAGGGCTCTGGCAGTGCTCCTCCTGCTCTTCCTTGCACAAAGGCGGAGGTAGCGGTCCTGCTGCTGGGTTGTTGCCCTCCTACGGCCTCCTCCACGTCTCCTGATGTACTGGCCTGTCTCCTGGTAGCGCCTCCATGCTCTGGACACCGCTGACAGACACAGCAAACCTTCTTGCCACAGCTCGCATTGATGTGCCATCCTGGATGAGCTGCACTACCTGAGCCACTTGTGTGGGTTGTAGACTCCGTCTCATGCTACCACTAGAGTGAAAGCACCGCCAGCATTCAAAAGTGACCAAAACATCAGCCAGGAAGCATAGGAACTGAGAAGTGGTCTGTGGTCCCCACCTGCAGAACCACTCCTTTATTGGGGGTGTCTTTCTAATTGCCTATAATTTCCACCTGTTGTCTATTCCATTTGCACAACAGCATGTGAAATTTATTGTCAATCAGTGTTGCTTCCTAAGTGGACAGTTTGATTTCACAGAAGTGTGATTGACTTGGAGTTACATTGTGTTGTTTAAGTGTTCCCTTTATTTTTTTGAGCATATATATATATATATATATATATATATATATATATATATATATATATATATATATCGTCTGATTAATCGGTATCGGCTTTTTTTGGTCCTCCAATAATCAGTATCGGCGTTGAAAAATCATAATCGGTCGACCTCTACTTTCAATTGTGCATCTGTAAAAGTTTGTGTGGGTGATATAGGATACTGTATGTGTGCAGGTGTGCCCACAACAGTGTTTCCTTTAGCCAGCATTTGGCCGATTTAAAAAAAAATAAAAATAAAAAATAAAAACTGAGAGGAAAGCTGATTTAATTCAAATTGGCGCCAACCAATTGTCTGGGAGAAGAAATAAAAAAATCCCATTGTGAAATAATGCGTTTTAGCCTATTAATTGATTGAAATACACTATATATACGCAAAAGTATGTGGAAACACATTAGTGGATGCGGATATTTCAGCCAAAATATAAAATTGAGCACACTGCCATGCGATCTCCATAGGAAAACATTGGCAGTAGAATGGCCTTACTGAAGAGCTCAGTGACTTTCAATGTGCCATTGTCATAGGATGCCACCTTTCCAACAAGTCAGTTTGTAAAATGTATGCACAATAAGTGCTGTTATTGTGAGGTGGAAATATCTAGGAGTAACAACGTCTCAGCCGCAAAGTGGTAGGCCACACAACCTCACAAAACAGGACACCAAGTGCTGAAGAGCGTAGCAAGTAAAAACTGTCTGTCCTCGTTTGCAACATTCACTACTGAGTTTCAAACGGCCTCTGGAAGCAACGTCAGCACAATAACTGTTTGTCGGGAGCTTCCTGAAATGGGTTTCCATAATCGTAAACAGCCGCACATCAAGCCTAAGATCGCCATGTGCAATGAATGCTAAGCGTCGACTGGACTGGAGTGGTGTGAAGCTCTCCGCCGATGTACTCTGGAGCAGTGGAAATGCGTTCTCTGGAGTGATGAACCACACTTCACCATCTGGCAAGTCCGACAGACAAATCTGAGTGTGGTGGATGACAGGAGAACGCTACCTACCCCAAAGCATAGTGCCAACTGGAAAGTTTGGTGGAGGAAGAATAATGTTCTGGGTTTGGGCTAGGCCCCTGAGTTCCAGTGAAGGGAAATCTTAACGCTACTCTGTGATTAATGTGCATCTGTCACCCTCCACAGAGACCAGTAAGGTGGACTATGTGCTGTTCCAGGCAGCCACGGCCGTCATGGAGGCGGTGGTACGGGAGTGGATCCTGCTGGAGAAGGCCAGCATCGAGTCGCTCCGGACATTCCTCCTCACCTACGTTTTACAGAGACCCAAGTAGGCGTGTGTGTAGCGGCAGCATGAATTAGATTCTCAAGGATCTATCAATCTCACTTCATGCAGGCCTCTAATGCAGTTTAAAAATAAGTCTCTCCTCTCTCCCCCCCAGTCTACAGAAGTATGTCCGGGAGCAGATCCTGCTGGCTGTAGCGGTCATAGTGAAGAGAGGCTCTTTGGACAAGTCCATTAACTGTAAAGGTATCTTCCACGAAGTCAGCCAGCTTATCAGCAGCGGCAACCCCACAGTGGTAAGAAACACCAGTCTAATTCTTACAATTATCACAGACACGAGACACATGTATAAGGCAGTGTTTACACAGGCAGCCCAATTCTTATATTTTTCTCACTAAATGTTATTTTAACCAATTACATCCTATCTTTTCATGTAATATATTTTTCAGAGCTGATCTTATTGGTCAAAAGAATTGGGCTTCCTGGGTAAACGCAGCCTACTTGACTCCGCAGCCCAATTCTGATCTTTTTTCAGAATTTTTCACTCACAGAATTTTTCACTCTGAATTTTTCACTCTGAAAAAGATCTGTTGTGATTGGGCAAATGATCAATTCATGGAAAAAACATCAGAATGTCATAATTATCAAAGATGTGAAAGGAGTACACTCGTTAGTGATATGGGAAAAGAGCTCCACAAGTCCACTCCTTCAAATCCCACAGTGATAGATGTTCACTCTGCTTCTGGCTTTAAAACCAGTTAAATGTAATTGAAAATTTATGTAATCTACATTATCCCCAAAAGTAATTATTTATCACGAGAGGGCCATAAACAATAACTAGTAATGCTGCATACTCCAAAATGTTTTTAAAATATCACCTTTCTGGTAAAAATATATATAGTGGTATATATTGCTGAGGAGTAGTCACTTTTGAGGACACAAGCTCAAGTACACAGTACAAATATTTTATGATGTACAGTGCCTTCGAAAAGCATTTACACCTTGACCTTTTCCACATTTTGCTACGTTACAGCCTTATTCTACAGTTGATTCCGTTGTTTTTTTTTGCTCATCAATCTACACACAATGCCCCATAATGACAAAGCAAAAACAGGTTTTTAGATTTTTTTTGCAAATGTAATTAAAAATAAAACACCTGAAATAATACATTTACATAAGTATTCAGACTATTTTCTCAGTACTTTGTTGAAGCGCCTTTGGCAGCGATTACAGCAATGAGTATTCTTGGTTATGACGCTGCAAGCTTGGCACACCTGTATTTGGGGAGTTTCTCCCATTCTTCCCTACAGATCCTCTCAAGCTCTGTTAGGTTGGATGGGGAGCGTCACTGCCCAGCTATGGCTTGGTTTTTGCTCTGACATGCACTGTCAACTGTGGGACCTTATATATAGACAGGTATGTGCATTTTCAAATCATGTCCAATCAATTGAATTGACCACAGGTGGACTCCAAGTTGTAGAAACATCTCAAGGATGATCAATGGAAATAGGATGCACCTGAGCTCAATTTCAAGTCTCATAGCAAAGGGTTTGAATACTTATGTAAATAATGTTATTTTTAATTTATTTTGAATGTCTTAAAACCTTTTTTCACTTTGTCATAATGGGTTATTGTGTGTAGATTGAGGATTTTATTTTATCCTTTTAGAATGAGGCTGTAACTTAACAAAATGTGGGAAAAGTCAAGGGGTCTGAGTACTTTCCAAACTGTATTTACTATTCAACACAGCTGTATGAATAAGGCTTGAAATTAATTATATGCTTTCTAAAAATACTATAATCAAATTATAAAACGACTAACTATAAGATTTCACCTTCCTTATAACTGTAAAATACATATTTGTATGTTTAGTGTTAAAATGCACATTTTCTTAAGGTCTTTCTTGATCAAAATGTCTGCCCCCATTTCTGTGAATGTCTCACAGAACTCTAGCGTGTCTTCCTGAACTTGTTAGGAACTAGCCTTTCATTTTATAATAATCTTGCCCATTTATGACAGTGTTTTTGTTTAAAATCTATGAATGATTTATAGCTAGTAATCTAAAATATCTCTGAATGTGCCACAGTGACGAATCCACTCCTGCTGCATTATGATGTAAGGATTCCAGGCATATGTTAGGGGCTGTGACGTAGGATTCAGCCAGGAGTTGGACAGTCGGAAGAGCGAATGAAATGGTAGGAGGGACATCCCAGCTTAAAGTGATGTCAGAGTTATAAGCTAAAATGTTGGTCGGAGCCGGTACCAGAACCACGCAGGTCCCCAAAACAGAGGAGTTAAATGCCCATGCGGTACCCACCGTTCCTTTGAGATTTCTGGCCTCACCAACCTGATGAGCTCTTCCAGTAGTATAACTGTCTCCACTAGATGGCAGTCATTCTTCCGGAGGCCAGGGAGGTTTTCATGGCTTGGGTCTATTTAGATCTGTCCTCTTTAGTAAGCCGGCTGCTGTCCTCTGTCAGCTACCCTCAATGTGACAAATGACGTCAGATGGTGTGTGTGACCTCAGACCTGTTTGTGTGCCCCTGCAGCAGACACTGGCCTGCTCCATCCTGACGGCCCTCATCAGTGAGTTCTCCAGCTCCAGTAAGACCAGTAATATCGGCCTCAACATGGAGTTCCACGGCAGCTGCAAACGCATCTTTCAGGTCAGACTTCCGTTCCTCCTGCTCCTTTTTCCTCCCGTTCCTTTTTCCTCCTGCTCCTTTTTCCTCCTGCTCCTTTTTCCTCTCGCTCCTTTTTCCTCTCGCTCCTTTTTCCTCCTGCTCCTTTTTCCTCCTGCTCCTTTTTCCTCCCGCTCCTTTTTCCTCCCGCTCCTTTTTCCTCCCGCTCCTTTTTCCTCCCGCTCCTTTTTCCTCCCGCTCCTCTTTCCTCCCGCTCCTCTTTCCTCCCGCTCCTCTTTCCTCCCGCTCCTCTTTCCTCCCGCTCCTTTTTTCTCCCGCTCCTTTTCCCCCCCGCTCCTCTTTCCTCCCGCTCCTTTTTCCTCCCGCTCCTTTTTCCTCCCGCTCCTTTTTCCTCCTTTCTCCTCTGTTCATCTAACTGAATGCTATGCTCTCTCTGGCTTGGTAGTAGTGTGTGTTTTGTGTTGACACCTTTTGTGCGTGTATTTTTGTTCTGATGTGTGTTCACTTTCAGGAGGACAACCTGCGTCAGATTTTCGTATTGACCATGGAGGTGCTGCAGGAGTTCAGTCGCAGAGAGAACCTCAACGCTCAGATGTCCTCTGTGTTCCAGAGATACCTGGCCCTGGCCAATCAGGTTCTTAGCTGGAACTTCCTGCCGCCCAATCATATCCTTTCTTGCGTCTGCAGTATTTCCCCATTGGTGGGTTAGGACCCACTGGTGGGTAGCAGTTTATTCTCTTTGGGTCATGGAAGAATTGTATTAAATATTGTTTTTGAAAATGCAGTGCATTCCGAAAGTATTCAGACCTCTTAACTATTTCCCTATTTTCTTACGTTACAGCCTTTTTCTAAAATGGATACAATTGTTTTTTTCCTCATCAATCTACACACAATACCCCATAATGAAAAATCAAAAACAGATTGTTTGACATTTTTGCAAATGTATATAAAAAATGAAATCACATTTACTTAAGTATTCAGACCCTTTACTCAGTACTTTGTTGAAGCACCTTTGGTAGCGATTACAGCCCCAAGTCTTCTTGGATATGATGCTACAAGCTTGGCACACTTGTATTTGGTGAGTTTCTCCCATTCTTCTCTGCAGATCCTCTCAAGCTCTGTCAGGTTGGATGGGGAGCGTCGCTGCACAGATATTTTTAGGTCTGCAGGGATGTTCGATCAGGTTCAAGTCTGGGCTCTGGCTGGGCCACTCAAGGACATTCAGAGACTTGTCCCGAACGCATTCCGACGTTGTCTTGACTGTGTGCTTAGGGTCATTGTCCTGTTGGAAGGTGAACCTTCACCCCAGCCTGAGGTCCTGAGTGCTCTGGAGCAGGTTTTCATCAAGGATCTCTGACTTTGCTCCATTCATATTTGCCTCGATCCTGACTAGTGTCTCAGTCCCTGCCGCTGAAAAACATCCCCATAGCATGATGATGCCACCACCATGCTCCACCATAGAGATGGTGCCAGGTTTTCTCCAGATGTGACACTTGGCATTCAGGCCAAAGAGTTTAATCTTGGTTTCATCAGACCAGAGAATCATGTTTCTCATAGTCAGATTCCTTTGTGTGCCTTTTGGCAAACTCCAAACAGACTGTCATGTTCCTTTACTGAGGAGTTGCTTCCGTCTGGCCACTCTACCATAAAGGCCTGATTGGTGGAGTGCTGCAGAGATGGTTGTTCTTCTGTAAGGTTCTCCCATCTCCACAGTAGAACTCTGGAGCTCTGTCAGTGACCATTGGATTCTTGGTCACCTCCCTGACCAAGGCCTTCTCCCATAATTGCTCAGTTTGGCCGGGGTGGGCAGCTCTGGAAACTCCAAGACTTCCTAAACTTCCATTTAAGAATGATGGAGGCCACAATGTTCTTGGGAACCTTCAATGCTGCAGAAATGTTTTGGTACCCTTCCCCAGATCTGTGCCTTGACACAATGCTATCTGAGCTCTATGGCCAACTCCTTGAACCTCATGGCTTGGTTTTTGCTCTGACATGCACTGTCAACTGTAGTTCCTTATATAGACTGGTGTGTGCCTTGTCTAAACCTGTTTTCGCTTTATGGGGTATTGTGTGTAGATTGAGGGAATGTTTTTTTATTTAATCCATTTTAGAATAAGGCTGTAACATAACAAAATTTAGAATAAGTCAAGGGGTCTGAATACTTTCCGAATGCACTGTAATTTTAGGGATGGTAAAACATTTTCCGCGTGGTCTTAAATGACTAAAAGCAGATATAAAGTATTTAGAAAAGATAATGGCGCCCCATGGAAAATGTGTAGAATTGCAGAAACTAGCTTTAAAACGGTAAAATATTGTCTCTGCGGCTGAAAGGGGGGCCTTTAAAACCGCACCATTGGCCACCCTAACTTTACCACCACTGCTGAAAAATCCTAGAGGAAACACTGTAGACTGGTTTGATCATAAACCTTGGTCTTGTATGTTAGGTGCGTCATATGAAAATGTGGCTGTCTTGGGTACAGTGCAAAAGGTTTGGGGTGTGGCATATGGTCGTACCACTTATGTTTTCATTTGTTACTCTCATTTGGCTGCGTTTGTGTGGGTGCGCACACGTGTGTCATTGGCCTGTTGAGCTCATTGGAGCGTTAATCCTACTCAGACTAGCAGCCTCTCTCTCCCGCCTCTGTGTTTAAAGGGATCTGAGGTGGCGTCGCTGCAAACCAGGGTTATGTATCACTTTCAAAGAGGCCCTGTGTGTCTGTGCCCATACCAGATAGCAGCCTGATAACCAGGCCTCTTTAATGGGGGACAGGCGAGGGGGTGGATTGCCGCCAGCCTCTTTAAACCCCACAGCTTGTTGAGTGTCCGTCTGGAATGCCAGACATGGTCCTGTGTGTGTATGTGTGTTAGGGTTTCCGTTAGGAAAATATGTCTCTGTACAACGTGACCGGGAAGATTTTAATTTACCAGACATTTGAGAAATTTACAAGACATTTATCATTATATTCTTAACTGGGCAAGTCAGTAAAGAACAAATTATTTTCTACAATGATGGCCAATTGTGCCGCCCTATGGGACTCCCAATGCCGGATGTCAAACAGCCTGGATTCGAACCAGAGACCTGCTTTATGGGGTATTGTGATGCCTCTTGCAATGAGATGCAGTGCCTTAGGCCGCTGCGCCACTCGGGAGCCCATATGCATTCATATCCGTATCCGTGAGTAGAAAGAGAGTGAGAAAGAAACCTCCGACCTGGCGCAGCTAGCGCCATCAATAAACGAGGGATATTGGCCAAATGAGCTAAATGTATGTGTCCTCAAAACAGCCATATAACAAATTACATAAACACTATTCCTTGTGTTTCGATATGTAGTATTTGCTCAAGGGCACATTGACATATTATTCACCTAGTCATTTCAGGGATTCAAACCAACAATCTTTCAGTTACTGGCCCAACGCTCTTAACCTGTAGACTACCTGCCAGCCAGTAGCATATGTAAAACTTTTTATAACCAATAGTTTTTTACTTTCCTAAAACAATAATTGTCCACCTCACATTCTTCCTTACCTCAAGTTCAACTGTCAGTAGCTAAAGCTTAATAATAGCTACACCACATCAAAGGTTTCTAAACTTTGTTAGGGTAATATCAAAAGTAAATCAAGCCTTTGTTTATAGGGAAATACGAGCAGGCTATTACACTCAACAAAAATATAAACGCAAAATGTAAAGTGTTGGTCCCATGCATCATGAGCTGAAATAGAAGATCCCAGAAATTATCCATATGCACAAAAAGCTTATTTCTCTCACATTTTGTGCACTACTTTGTGTACAACCCTGTTGGTGAGCATTTATAATTTTCCAAGATAATTCATCCACCTGACAGGTGTGGCATATCAAGAAACTGATTAAATGTCATTATGACTACACAGGTGTACCTTGTGCTGGGGACAATAGAAGGCTACTCTAAAATGTGCAGTCTTGTCAGACAACACAATGCCACAGATGTGTCAAGTTTTGAGGGAGTGTGCAATTGTCATGCTGACTGCAGGTATGTCCACCAGAGCTGTTGCCAGAGAATTGAATGTCATTTCTCTACTATAACCCATTGGAGGTCAATGTCATTTTAGAGAATTTGGCAGTACGTCCAACCGGCCTTACAACCGCAGACCATGTGTAACCACGCCAGCCCAGGACCTCCACATCTGGCTTTTTCACCTGTGGGATTGTCTAAGAATAGCCACCTGGACAGCTAATGAAACTGTGGGTTTGCACAACCAAAGAATTTCTGGACAAACTGTCAGAAGCCGTCTCAGGGAAGCACATCTGCGTGCTCGTTGTCCTCACCAGGGTTTTGACCTGACTGCAGTTCGGCGTCGTAACCAACTTCAGTGGGCAAATGCTCCCCTTTTATGGCACCGGCACGCTGTAAAAGTGTGCTCTTGGCAGATGAGTTTTGGTTTCAACGGTACCTGGCAGATGGCACTAAGCGTGTATGGCGTCGTGTGGGCGAGCAATTTCCTTATGTCAAGATTGTGAACAGAGTTCCCCGTGGTGGTAGGGTTATGGTATGTGCAGGCATAAGCTACGGACAATGAACACAATTGCATTTTATCAATGGCAGTTTGAATGCACAGAGATAATGTGATGAGATCCTGAGAGCCATCGTCGTGCCATTCATCCGAAGTTCATGTCGCAAGGATCTGTACACAATACCTGGAAGCTGAACTCACCAGCCATGTCACCCATTGAACATGTTTGGGATGCTCTGGATCGATGTGTACGACAGCGTATTCCAGTTCCCGCCAATATCCAGCAACTTCGCTCAGCCATTGAAGAAGAGTGGGACAAATTTCCACAGGCCACAATCAACAGCCTGTGAAGGAGATGTGTCGCGCTGCATGAGGCAAATGGTGGTCACCTTTTTTTTAAGGTATCTGTGACTAACAGATGCATATCTGTATTCCCGGTCATGTGAAATCCATAGATTAGGGCCTAATGAATTCATTTCAATTGACTGATTTCCTTATATGAACATTAACTCTGTAAAATCTTTGAAAAGTTTTGAATAGTCTATATTGCAGCAATTACCAACAAAGACTACTACCTAACATACCCAACAAATGATAGCAATAGGCTAATGATATTTATTTTAAGGCAGGCCTGCTTATAACCCATCTTAAACCTAATACAGAGCAGACAATTATTAGGCTGTTGATTTGGCTATTAGCCTATTATACTGCAGGCAACGGCGCTCCTACTGACTCCAACAGTTGAACTTGAGGTGAGGAAGAATGTTTTAGGCCTACCATAGTTACTCCTATAATCTAACAATATAATGCTTATCTTTAGAAAAAATATTGGTATAGAAAAGGAATGAATTAGATGCCACTGGCATCTCTCTCTCTGTCTCTGGGGCTAGGCCTAAGCTTCTCTTTCTTTTTATATATTTAAAATCGTACATTGCACGCCTGTGCATGCAATACCGATGCATTTAGTGCTCAAATCTCTGACAACTGAACTGTGAGATGGACAATTATTGTTTTAAGAACGGAAAACCTATACAACAGTAGGCTATGAACTTTTACACAAGTGGCCTTGTGGTAAGAGCGTTGGGCCAGTAACCAAAAGGTTGCTGGTTCGAATCCCTGAGTTGACTAGGTGAAGAATTTCTGTTCCCTTGATCAAGGCACTTAACCCTAATTGCTCCAGTAAGTCTCTTTGCCTAAGATGTCTGCTAAATGAAACTCAAGGAATTGTGTTTTTGTAATTGTGGCTCATTTGGCCAACATCCCTTGTCTATTGATGGCTCTGGCTATGTGGGTGGACATGCAATGCATTTGGATGACCGATACATTTCTCAAATGTCCGATAAATTAAAATCTTCCCGGTCACTTGTCCGGCGCCACATTTTCCTCACGGAAACCCTGGTGTGTGTGTGCTGTCTGGATGCTTGTTTGATCGGAGAACAGATTTATGAAGACTTCTGGGAAGGTAAAGCGGTGTGGCCTTCTGTCCATGTGTATCAGACATGTCTCTCTGTCTGAATTTGAGTGTGTGTGTCCGTGACCGTGTGTGTATCAGGGGGCCACTCCTTAATTGCATGCCTGGCAGCTGTAGCCTGTTAGGCCCCCCCCCCCCCCCTCCTTTTTAAAGACTCTTTTTAAAACACCACAGTGGCTCCATCCTTCACAAACCAACCGTGTGGCATGTGTTTCATCTGTCTGCGCCACACTCCCCCCTCTGGGCCCAGCATGTGGCCCCTGCGTTAGTAAGACAGCGCGTCTCTCCACGCTGATGTTAACCCCAGAGTCGGGATGGAGATGTGGTCAAGCTCAAGGCTGGTCAGGTGCTCTGAATGGCTACTGTGGATGACACAACCCCTATGTTCTGCCCCTTGCCTTGAGCCACTGGGGACCTTGACATAAACACACACTAAACAGGGAATATGGCTGTCTTGGGGATGGCTGTCCCAACTCATGCACAGGTGAGGGGGAATCGGGTAATATTTGGGGAGACCGCTTCTACCGTATGCCACTCCAAATATTGCGATATCCGATATAATCGTTTTGGCCCATTTGTGTGCTTATTTCCAATATTATAATCACATTCTCATAAATAAATTGTCTAGTGAAAAAAAAAATGAGATTAGTTTATGGCTGACCCTGTAAAACAACACATTTCACTGCACCTATACGGTGTATGTGACAATAAAACATCTTTATTTTATACATTTCTATTCATTTAGAGACCAGGGACCGGCTAGGGGTCCGCAGAGGTACTGCAAGTGGTCCGCGGCCAGTTTTATTTTTATGTATCTCTCTCACACACACACAGTTTGGACTCACCTACTCATTCAAAGATTTCTTTATTTTAATTATTTTTTACATTGTTGAATAATAGTGAAGACATCAAAACTACAAGCAGCGCACACACATTGCATTGGAGTAAAACCAATCAATGTTTTGTGTGATAATGTAGGCTAATCTTTATAGTTGCTGCCATATCGTAGCCACTAGCCAGAGTTACTGAAAGGAATGTTATTCCCCACTTGAGTTTTGCATTGGGGCAAAAAACTATCTGCGTTTTAACCACCTTAAGATCATGCAAGTAACACACGAGTAGGCTACCTAGCTGTGTACCCAGACCGGTAAACAGTCTGACAATGGGCAAGTTTGTTTTGCATCGCCCAGCACCCGATTATTCCTCATGCTGCCATATCGTAGCGAGAGTTGATGAAAAAAGAACTAGCCAATGTTTGTAATGATGAGAAAGTAATTGCTATGTTGACTGCCTGTGTGTTTTGCTTTGCCTAAATATACTTTTACAACAGACAACAGTTTGTCTGAACATGTCGATCGTGTCTTTTGTGTAGTGTACAACATGAATAAATAACATGAAATCACGCTTGAGGCATGAATGCATAGTTGGAACATGTCGATCGTGTCTTTAGTGTACAACATGACGTTTCCCCCTCCCATGTGAATGAAGAGGCAGTGGAGCGGTGGGAACAGCGGAGTGGGCAGTAGCTACACTTTATTTGTTATTCCTGGACATGCGCAGAAATATCTATTAATAGCTGCGGCAATTTGGGTTCCAGAAAATCCGGACCGCAGCCGCACGCAATACTTATTTTTATTTGTTTTACATAAATGCACCAATTTAAAACTGCAACGTTTTCTCTGCCTCGTGGAAATATTTGTAGAATTGCAGGATATTAGCTTTAAAACTGCAACAACAAAACGCATTAAATATGTAGAATTAAAATGTTCCTTCCCAGGTCCCGAGACTTGGTTCGTCCTGTCATGCACTGCCGAAGTCTTAGTAAAGTCCTAGTGTGCTATTTGGATCTCCCTCCCCATTTATGAGAGGGTACCTGATGAATTTGCTATCACAAAAGGCGTCCCCAGCCCGAAAACGTTTGAGAACCCTTGATTTAGGTTTTATTTTCAACATATTGATATAGTCTTAAATGATAAAACTGCATATTTTTGATTTGTAAAGTCAAATAGAGTATAGTCTTGCACATCACAATAAATCATCTTGCTCTTCAAGATATATATACACTGCTCAAAAAGATAAAGGGAACACTTAAACAACACAATGTAACTCCAAGTCAATCACACTTCTGTGAAATCAAACTGTCCACTTAGGAAGCAACACTGATTGACAATAAATTTCACATGCTGTTGTGCAAATGGAATAGACAACAGGTGGAAATTATAGGCAATTAGCAAGACACCCCCAATAAAGGAGTGATTCTGCAGGTGGGGACCACAGACCACTTCTCAGTTCCTATGCTTGCTGGCTTGTTTTGGTCACTTTTGAATGCTGGCGGTGCTTTCACTCTAGTGGTAGCATGAGACTGAGTCTAAAATCCACACAAGTGGCTCAGGTAGTGCAGCTCATCCAGGATGGCACATCAATGCGAGCTGTGGCAAGAAGGTTTGCTGTGTCTGTCAGCGTAGTGTCCAGAGCATGAGGCGCTACCAGGAGACAGGCCAGTACATCAGGAGACGTGGAGGAGGCCGTAGGAGGGCAACATCTCAGCAGCGGGACCACTACCTCCGCCTTTGTGCAAGTAGGAGCAGGAGGAGGACTGCCAGAGCCCTGCAAAATGACCTCCAGCAGGCCACAAATGTGCATGTGTCTGCTCAAACTGTCAGAAACAGACTCCATGACGGTGGTATGAGGGCCCGACGTCCACAGGTGGGGGTTGTGCTTACAGCCCAACACCGTGCAGGACGTTTGGCATTTGCCAGAGAACACCAGATTGGCAAATTCGCCACTGGCACCCTGTGCTCTTCGCAGATGAAAGCAGGTTCACACTGAGCACGTGACAGAGTCTGGAGACGCCGTGGAGAACGTTCTGCTGCCTGCAACATCCTCCAGCATGACCGGTTTGGCGGTGGGTCGAGTTATGGTGTGGGGTGGCATTTCTTTGGCGGGCCGCACAGTCCTCCATGTGCTCACACACTACTGAGCCTCATTTTGACTTGTTTTAAGGACATTACATCAAAGTTGGATCAGCCTGTAGTGTGGTTTTCCACTTTAATTTTGAGTGTGACTCCAAATCCAGACCTCCATGGGTTGATAAAGTTGATTTCCATTGATCATTTTTGTTTGATTTTGTTGTCAGCACATTCAACTATGTAAAGAAAAAATGATTTAATAAGAATATTTCATTCATTCAGATCTAGGATGTGTTGTTTTAGTGTTCCCTTTTATTTTTTTGAGCAGTGTATATTGTCAATGTCAAATCACGATATTCGATTTAATAATTTATCGGGCCAACCCTATTGGGGAGAGCATTAGGGCAGAAGAGGGTGGGGGTGATGGGCATTCCTCCAGTGTTATTTCACATGGCAAGGCTGCGAGCAAGACTTAGTGGAGGATGTATCACTTAAACCCTACCACTCCTTAACATAGCTTTGCACTCTTAACACGTCCACTGTCGATGTACAGTATCTAAATACAATGGCCTCAAGTCATCAGACAGAAAATACCTAGATGAGTTCAATATAGGCTTTCACTATAAGTAAACACACTTTTATATAGACTTCAAATATTATTCATCACAGTGTGTTTACACCAATAGTGTTAAGATACTTAAACAGTCATCTAACTTCTACTGATGTCACAGTCAAATGAGTTGCAACACTGTTGACAGATAACTAAATTGAGAGACAGTTGATGGACAACTGTAAATGTTTGATACTAAAACAACGCTCTAAAAGTGTTGCTGGATGTTTGACCTGTCATCCAGACCCGTTTTAGTGCAGCAGGGTTTAGAGCCCAGCAGGAGGTCTCTGTCTCTACGTCTCCTCTTCCTTTGTCTCTGTCGGCGAGGTAACAGAGTACTGTTGCTTATTCTGGAGCGTGCTGGAAGGTTGGACAGTGTGATGATAGAGATGGGTGATAGGTGGAAAAAGTCACCTGACTGTGCACATCCATCCGTCCACAAGCATGTACTTTCATGCTCATACAGACATATGACCTTCTTTACTTTACACTACGTAAAGTGAAGAGTATCCATTATTTGATCTAAGATCCATTCCAAATTGCTTGAGTATATACCCCAAATCATATTTTTATTTGATTGAAACATACAAGGTTGTAAGTAAGGTAAATCTCTCACACATATGAACACTGTGGTTGTTGGGCTCTAGAGTTAATACTCATGTTTCCAACACTCTTCCCAAGAGGCTTCTCACACGCTCTCTCTCTCTCTCGGTCTGTTCATTTAGCGTTCTGGTGGACCAGAGCTGTTTAAATGGGCAAAAAGGCAAGGCTGCTGTGGGGTGAGGGGCACAGAAACGCACCTGTCTCGGTAGCACGATTGTGTAGGGTGTGTTTGGGAGTGACTGTTGGTCCTGCCCAGTGGAATGCTTGGTCTGTGCCAGTGACTGGCTTTCCTGTGGGAGTTTCCTCACTGGGCCTCAGCACAGACAGGGAGAGAAAACGACAGAGTGAAGGAAAGAGAGAGGCAGCCTTGAGTGTAAAAAAGAGGGCAAGAGGGTCGGGGAGGGAGAGCGTGGTAGACCTGATGAACTAGTGAGTTAGTAACCACAAGTTTCCACTGCACTCAGACCTCAGAGAGGAGAAGGAGAGGGCTGAGAGACCAGATTCCACTGTGACTGACAGAGAGGGCTCTAGTGACAGGGACTCTGTGTGAGAGAGTCAGCGTTCCTTATGTTGTTGGCCTTAACCTGGGGGTCACTGGGGCGCCACTACATCGCCATGTTTGAGTCCACCCAGAACGTGATGCTGAAGCCCACAGAGACCTGGAGAGAAGCTCTGCTTGACACCCGCGTCATGGACCTCTTCTTCACCGTGAGTCTTATCTTTCTCTCCTCTTCGTCTCTCTGTAGCTAGAATATCCTTGTGTCGTGCTGACTGTTCTTTGACCATTTGTCTTCTCTTGTAGTTCTTACCACAGATTAGGAGAGGGAGGGTTTGAACTGTGTATTTTATGAGGCATGTGAAACATATGACATATTTTATAGTGTGGCATGTATTAAAAATGATCTTTATTGCAATGTAGTAGTATTTTTCCTAAATGACGTGTAGATATAGTAGTGAAACTTGTTTTTATAAAGTGTTTGTGTCTGTGTCTGAGTGTGGAACAAATCAGTCAACTCTCCCTCAGCATCCAGGCTCTCTCTGCCAAATACTGCTCCCTTCTCCTCCAGGCAATATCCCCAACCTGGAGGCTTCTCTCTATTCTGCATCTCTCAATTTCTACAATTGACATGAGATATGTTGTTGGATGACTGAGGTTGAGAGGCCCATAGAGGTTTTGAGTGGTTTGGCCCTGGAAGATATCTTTTGTATTATGGTCTTTTTTTGTTCAGCTTCTCTGCAAAGTTATACATGTGTAACCCCTTCTCGTTTTATGGAGTGGTTTGAGACCAGAAGATATATTGTATTGTCTGACCACTGACTAGTATATTGGTCTAACAGAGGGCTAGTGTCTCTTACCTCCCTCTGTGGTATTTGTGGTGGATGGGGTGTTTGTTATTGTAAGACTGCTGTAGTGCAACTGTTCGTTGTGTGTGTGTGTGTTTTGGTGGGTGCTCAGCTGCTGCTCCTCAATCCTCAGCTGTGAGGGTGAAGGCCCATGGAGGGGGCCATCCAGACACGTGCCGCCAGGGTCAGAGTTCAAACAGAGCGATGGCAGGATTACACGCTAACCTTGGCATTATTAGGGCCTTATAAAATCAACGTTGCGGACGGGATCATGGCATCCAGACAAGTGGAATTCAAGCATTTTATTTTTTCATCATAAGACATGAACAAAATGCATCAGTGATTTGTATTTTCCTGCAACTTTCTGAAACGACACAGGAATGTGTGCGCGCCTGTGCCCGCGCATGGCTACACTTAGTGTAGCCTTTAGCAATGATGCTAATGATAACCTTCTGGTAGATGGAAAGGCTTTCCCAAAAACCTTCTCAATTAAATGTTAACTACACAGTAGCCTATGCCTACCTGGCAAAATTGTATCATGATTCTGCAATCACATGAGCGCTACAGAAACATTGCTAACCAAACAACGGTATCTGGCTGGTGCCCACTTTCATTAAAGGGTAACTACACCCAAAATTCTGATGTCTTCATTTTTCCCCAGTCCTAAAAAGTGGTCTCCTTATGTGGTTTAAGCATTGTTGTGGATTTAGAACATCCAATTCAGTTGTTTTTCTATTTAAAACGTATGATTTTGAGAGGTAAAAACGGGTAGAAATGGAAACCCAGGAGAAAACAGAATTTTGGGGGAAAATAAGACTGATTTTATAGGGCCCTAGATTACGGGGGCCCGTTAACACCCCTCGCCTTGCATACCGTAAGGACCCTGAGGGGGTCCATCTCCCCTTTTGTAGGTGTCAATCTCCCTTTAAATGACCCTACTCTGGAGGTGAAGTGGTCTAGGAGGTTTGGAGAGGGGCAGAATTTGGCGAAAGAGGTCTCCCTCCAGGTACATAGAATCACCTATGTCCTTTACATTGCAAAATTGAAGCTTCAGTTCAGTGACTAACAGATCTGAAAGAAATAACAAATGTTCGAGGTCATTTGAATGAATAGCGTTCTCAGTTCCACTCTTGAGACATTGGTCTAGGCCGAGGAGGATAAATCAGCGATGGGAATGACGCCACCCTCAAAATACATCGTATCCATCCTCTCTGTTCTTTTGACACCTAGTGAAATGAGCTCTAAGTTAACATTTTCCCCACCAGCTGTAATTTGGGTCTACGACTGTTTTTGTTTGTGGTTTGCGTTGGTTTTGGCTTGTGAGAGTGCCTTTAATTTGTCATTCTGACACGTACACTCCAGCTCTGTTTGCCCAGTAAACCCAATCAGGGCTGCGTCTGTAGAGCTGAGCCTATGATGATGTGACGATGGCTGATTCTACCCTGGGCGGCAGTAACTGAATCTGACAAACGAGGTAGTGAGAAAAGGAGAGGGGGGAGACAATCATTCGGAAGCGCTCAGTTAATTTAAAAAAACAGAAAGGGGAGCCTTCAATCCCCCTGAGGAAACAGACACCAGGCTTTGTCTCCTGCTATAAATAGGAAATTCATTCTCTCTCCGCAGAGGAGTACCCAGTCTTGTTTTGATTCCCCCCTCTACCCCCTGCCTGTCTCTAACTATAGTCGTACTCAAGGCGATTGGCATAGCTAGCACTGCGCGGATGTTCGTTGGTGCAGCTGTTTTTAGAGCGCGTGCGGTGTGCGATCTTTGGCCTTGCGTTCTCTGTCTCCCTCCCTCCCTCTTTCCTTCCCTCCACTCCACTCCTCCAGAGAATGACTTCAGACTCTGGAGAGGGCAGCAGCAGCACTCATCAACAGCAGAGATCTCTTTGCTACGCTACATTAGCATCAGAGTCCTTGGAACACTGGGCCGACAACCAACCACTACAGCTGGGGGAGGGAGGGTGGGAAAGCCAGAAAGGGAGTGAGACAGGGAGGTTGAGAGAAGGAGTTTCTCAGAGGAAAAAGGGATACTTGAGGTGTGGAGAGTGTTCTGGAGCTGTTTGGGGTTGCGTAGGGATTGTGTGGCTAGCACCAGGGCTTTTTCAGGGTCGATAACAGTAAGAGAATGGGAGAAAAAGCAGACGGAGAGAATAGACAGAGCTCTGAGTGAGCATTCAGAGCCAGGAGTCCTCATTGCGCTGCCTGTCAGTGAAAGCACACGTTGCTCCACAGTGGAGCTGAAACTGCCTCACTGCCCGGTCACTTCACATCCGATTCACCGTACAACTTCTCTGACAGAGAATTACAGGTTCTCTCTGACTACTGACTGACTCTGGGTTTGATTGAGACGGCCTCAGCAAGTTTCAGACTGGCTCTCTGATCGATTGGTATTGTCTGTGTTGACATCCAGAGTTACTGTGTCTGGGTCCAGTGGCTGGCATTTTGAGCATTCATTCTCTGTTCCCTTTGCTTCAGAAGACGGTGAGTCTGTCACTTCAGTTTGTCTCATAATGCTGTCTTTTTCTGGATGTAAACAGAAACTACTGAAACTGCATTGAGAGTTGTGGCTCTGTCAGTTGTACCCGTGGCATAACCGGCCCTGGTCAGGTGTGTGTTTGAGCCGTGTTACTTTGTCTGAGATGCACAATGTCGTACGGGAGGTAAAAATCATGTTTGGGGTCTATTCCATTACAGCACAGTCTTTGTAGATAAATAACCTGGATAGGTTTTCATCCAGATGCTTTCACCGCTCTGCTCATTTTACATTCATGGTCTCACACAATCATCATAATCGTCATCAGAAAAAAATATATTCTCTGTCCTTTAAAACTAACATGGGCAAGAGCTTGTATGTTATTATATCTCCCTTGCTCAAAATAACAACTATTTAATTCTAACCTTCCATGCTCCCCTCCACTCAGGTCCACATAAAGATCCGTGAGGACTCAGACATGGCCCAGGACTCCCTGCAGTGCCTGGCCCAGCTGGCCTCCATGCACGGCCCAATCTTCCCCGATGAGAGTGCCCAGGTCTCCTACCTGGCCCACCTGGTGGAGGGGCTTCTCAGCATGATAAATGGGTGAGTCTGTCAGAGCCTTAAACTAATTCTGGTTGGTTTCAATGGACCCAATCCAGGGCTAGAAACACTGCTGCCCTCTGTGCATGCAAGAAGCTCTAATTGAATTTGATACATGGGCCTTTATATCATGTACTGCATGATTATTATGACGGCCTGTACGTGTGTTAGTGGGATTATTTGGACTGGAGGCTGGTAGCATGAATGATGTGATTTGTATGTATTTGTTTGTATGTATCGACTTGTGTGTCCTCTCAGTTGAAGTAGTACTTAACTGAATCAACAGGGCTCTGCTCGAATGTATAAATAAAACACACACACCCACACTTGTGCTTGGAACTCGTGACTCAGTAGGCGGAGTGAGTTAGGGGCTCGCTCGCTCTCTCCGTAATCACCTATTCCTGGAGCTTTTTTCCAGTTGCATCATCGGAAAACCATGCAGGCAGGATGGCCAATCTGCAGTGGTTGAACAGCTCTGCTTGCTATTGAAATCTATCTGATAAGGTTTAGCGAGCCGCACTGTTCTAGGCAGTAGACTAGCTACGGCAGGCAGGCCTCAAAAACAGTACTCTAACTGGGGCTGTGGAAACATGGCCCTACCCGGGCAACAGGTACTGCTCAGTGCTCACACACTGGGCAGCACTGCGTCTGGTTTCATACCATGCCTGTTTCAAACATATATTTCTGAAATACTTTTTAAAATTTGTATTACATTTTTTTTCTTCCAGATTTTGAATGAAATGATCCAACATTCCTTTAAGGTTGTGTTTTGTTTGTGTCCCTCCCCCAGGATAGAGATCGAGGACTCTGAGGCGGTGGGCATCTCTAACATAATCTCCAACCTGATCAGCACATTTCCCCGTGTCATCCTGACTGCCCTGCCCAGCGAGCTCTTCACCTCCTTCATCAACTGTCTCACCCTCCTCACCTGCTCCTTCGGACGCAGCGCCGCCCTGGAGGAAGTGGTCAGCATTACACTCAATCCTTACTGCAGGAACATTACATAGTTGATCCATTCTTTTATTTTTCGTTCTGTTGCTTTGAAAACACACATTCAATGAGTCTCTCTTCTCTCGCTCTCTTTTTCTCTCTCTTCCAGCTGGATAAGGATGACATGGTATACATGGAGGCGTATGACAAGCTGTTAGAGTCATGGCTGACCCTGGTTCAGGATGATGAACATTTCCCCCGCGGCTGCTTCGTCCAGCCCGCTGTTCAGGTCTTCAATTCCTACATCCAGTGTCACCTGGCTGCGCCTGACGGCACCCGCAACCTGGTGAGACACACACACGCTTCAATCTAGACTCAAATAAGCAGTCAGTCGGCCTCCCGGGTGGCGCAGTGGTTAAGGGTGCTGTACTGCAGCGCCAGCTGTGCCACCAGAGACTCTGGGTTTGCGCCCAGGCTCTGTCGTAACCGACCGCGACCGGGAGGTCCGTGGGGCGACGCACAATTGGCCTAGCGTCGTCCGGGTTAGGGAGGGTTTGGCCAGTAGGGATATCCTTGTCTCATTGCGCACCAGTGACTCCTGTGGTGGGCCAGGCGCAGTGCACACTAACCAAGGTTGCCAGGTGCACGGTGTTTCCTCCGACACATTGGTGCGGCTGGCTTCCGAGTTGGATGCGCGCTGTGTTAAGAAGCAGTGCGGCTTGGTTGGGTTGTGTATCGGAGGACGCATGACTTTCAACCTTCGTCTCTCCCGAGCCCGTACGGGAGTTGTAGCAATGAGACAAGATAGTAGCTACTAACAATTGGATACCACGAAATTGGGGAGAAAAGGGGGGTAAAATTAAAAAATAAATAAGCAAACAAAAAACAACAAAAAATAAACAGTCAGTCAATTGTTTTTATGGGTAAATGATAGGTCAGCACTTTCAACAGTCAATCCACCGTGATCCACATCTTCTCACTCCTTTGTCATACATTCCATCACTCTTTCTTTCTGTTTTCTTTCTTCCTCGCTCTCTCTTCATCTGACTCTTCTCCTTCCTTAGTCTCGGTCCCTCTTTAATATCATGGTCTCTCTCCCTCCCTCCAGACGGTGAACGGCGTGGCATCTCATGAGGAGGATGAGATTAACGAGTTACAGGAGGATGACAGAGAGCTGTTCTCAGATCAGCTGGCCAGCATCGGCATGTTAGGACGCATAGCAGCCAACCACTGTATCCCCCTACTGACCAGGTATTAGAGGTCGACCGATTATGATTTTTCAATACCGACACCGATTATTGGAGGACAAAAAAAAGCAGATACAGATTAATCTGCCAATTATTTTGAATGTACACATTTATTTTTAAATATACAGATTTTTGTAGTAATGACAATTGCAACAATACTGAATGAACAATGAACACTTTTATTTTAACTTAATATAATACATATGGGCTTTTGGATGGGTGTTCTTAAGGTGATTCCACAGGTTGGTGGTATTTTTTGATTTAGCCTTTGCTGACCCCATGCTTACATCTTTATCACAAATAAGACACCTTGCTTTCCCTGGTGCCAATTCCATGTAATAGTCCCACACTGGTGCTCTGCTTTTCTCTGCCATCTGTAAAACACACACAGCTCTGAAGTGACAATGATACTGAAGAATCTGCTTAGGAGGCAAATACTCTCAACTGTTTGAATAAAAATAGTTTAAGTTGCCTGTGATGAATGTTGAAAACAAAACCTGTAATTTCTATATGCAGGAAATCCTATTTTAATAATGGACATGGTAAGAATTGACTACCAAAGTGCGACTCATAATTCCCATGACACCTTCTAGCAAAATCTGAAAAGCGGTTCCTTCATTCACTTATTCCATAGGATATTTTTAGATTCACTTAAAATAAGGTCTGTGTTTCGTGTAGGCTTACACCACCGTGCCAATTTTATAACTGTGTAAATATCCATAGGACAAGGTAACTCTGATCAATTGGCTAAATATAAGCGAAGATCATTTTTTTTGTAGAGTGGATTTATGAAAATATGTTGACAAACGTTACCTTATCCTAGTGAGATTTACACGGGTATCAAAACACCGAGGCGGTTTAAGCCTGAACCCTAACCTGAACGAAACACAGACCTTATTTGAAGTAGATCAAGACATTCTCTATGGAAGTCATGAACAGAGGTGGTTTAAGCCTGTACTAAACACAGACCTTATCTGAAGTAGATCAAGACATTCTCTATGGAAGACATGAACAGAGGTGGTTTAAGCCTGTACTAAACACAGACCTTATTTGAAGTAGATCAAGACATTCTCTATGGAAGACATGAACAGAGGTGGTTTAAGCCTGTACTAAACACAGACCTTATCTGAAGTAGATCAAGACATTCTCTATGGAAGACATGAACGGTAAAATAACGAAGGAACCCCTTTCAAGTTCAGCCGCAAGTTATTACAGGAATTATAACACGGCAACTATTTCTCTCTAAACCATATACCTTTGACTATTACGAGCCTGCTGCTGCCTACCACCCCTCAGTCAGACTGCTCTATCAAATATCAAATCATAGACTTAACTATAATAAACACACAGAAATACGAGCCTTAGGTCAAATCCGGGAAACTGTCACCTTGAAAACAAAAAGTTTATTCCGTTCCGTATTTTATCTAACGGGTGGCATCCATCAGTCTAAATATTCCAGTTACATTGCACAACCTTCAATGTTATGTCATAATTACATAAAATTCTGGCAAATTAGTTCGCAGCAAGCCAGGCTGCCCAAACTGTTGCATATACCCTGACTCTGCGTGCAATGAACACAAGAGAAGTGACACAATTTCACCTGGTTAATATTGCCTTCTAACCTGGATTTCCTTTAGCTAAATATGCAGGTTTAAAAAAGATATACTTGTGTATTGATTTTAAGAAAGGCATTGATGTTTATGGTTAAGTACACATTGGAGCAACAGTCGTTGATTGATTGTTTTTTATAAGATAAGTTTAATGCTAGCTAGCAACTTATCTTGGCTTACTGCATTCGCGTAACAGGCAGGCTCCTCGTGAGGCAGGTGGTTAGAGCGTTGGACTAGTTAACTGTAAGGTTGCAAGATTGGATCCCCTGAGCTGACAAGGTAAAAATCTGTCGTTCTGCCCCTGAACTAGGCAGCTAACCCACCGTTCCTAGGCCGTCATTGAAAATAAGAATGTTCTTAACTGACTTGCCTAGTTAAATTATTAAAAATCGGCAAAATCTGCGCCCAAAAATACCAATTTCCGATTGTTATGAAAACTTGAAATCGGCCCTAATTAATCGGTCGACATATAATGTGTGTGTGTGTGTGTGTGTGTATTTGATCCCCTGCTGATTTTGTACGTTTGCCCACTGACAAAGAAATTATCAGTCTATAATTTTAATGGTAGGTTTATTTGAACAGTGAGAGACAGAATAACAACAAAAAAATCCAGAAAAACGCATGTCAAAATTTGTATAAATTGACTTGTATTTTAATGAGGGAAATAAGTATTTGACCTCTCTGCAAAACATGACTTAGTACTTGGTGAAAAAACCCTTGTTGGCAATCATAGAGGTCAGATGTTTCTTGTAGTTGGCCACCAGGTTTGCACACATCTCAGGAGGGATTTTGTCCCACTCCTCTTTGTAGATCTTCTCCAAGCCATTAAGGTTTCGAGGCTGACGTTTGGCAACTCGAACCTTCAGCTCCCTCCACAGATTTTCTATGGGATTAAGGTCTGGAGACTGGCTAGGCCTCTCCAGGACCTTAATGTGCTTCTTCTTGAGCCACTCCGTTGTTGCCTTGGCTGTGTGTTTTGGGTCATTGTCATGCTGGAATACCCATCCACAACCCATTTTCAATGCCCTGGCTGAGGGAAGGAGGTTCTCACCCAAGATTTGACGGTACATGGCCCCGTCCATCATCCCTTTGATGCGGTGAAGTTGTCCTGTCACCCTTAGCAGAAAAACATCCCCAAAGCATAATGTTTCCACCTGCATGTTTGACGGTGGGGATGGTGTTCTTGGGGTCATAGGCAGCATTCCTCCTCCTCCAAACACGGTGAGTTGAGTTGATGCCAAAGAGCTCCATGTTGGTCTCATCTGACCACAACACTTTCACCCAGTTGTCCTCTGAATCATTCAGATGTTCATTGGCAAACTTCAGACGGGCATGTACAGTGGGGCAAAAAAGTATTTAGTCAGCCACCAATTGTGCAAGTTCTCCCACTTAAATAGATGAGAGAGGCCTGTAATCAACTATGACAGACAAAATGAGAAGAAAAAATCTGAAAATCACATTGTAGGATTTTTAATGAATTTATTTGCAAATTATGGTGGAAAATAAGTATTTGGTCAATAACAAAAGTTTCTCTCAATACTTTGTTATATACCCTTTGTTGGCAATGACAGAGGTAAAACGTTTTCTGTAAGTCTTCACAAGGGTTTCACACACTGTTGCTGGTATTTTGGCCCATTCCTCCATGCAGATCTCCTCTAGAGCAGTGATGTTTTGGGGCTGTTGCTGGGCAACACGGACTTTCAACTCCCTCCAAAGATTTTCTATGGGATTGAGATCTGGAGACTGGCTAGGCCAATCCAGGACCTTGAAATGCTTCTTACCAAGCCACTCCTTCGTTGCCCGGGCGGTGTTTGGGACACCTGGGAGCCAGAAATCTTTCTGATTGAGAGGGGGTCAAATACTTATTTCCCTCATTAAAATGCAAATCAATTTATAACATTTTTGAAATGCGTTTTTCTGGATTTATTTGTTGTTATTCTGTCTCTCACTGTTCAAATAAACCTACCATTACAATTATAGACTGATCATTTCTTTGTCAGTGGGCAAACGTACAAAATCAGCAGGGGATCAAATACTTTTTTCCCTCACTGTATGTGTGTGAATATATTAATTCATTCACACACACATGTGTGTGTGTGTGTGTGTGTGTGTGTGTGTGTGTGTGTGTACAGTTGAAATCGGAAGTTTACATACACCTTAGCTAAATACATTTAAACAAATTTTTTCACAATTCCTGATCTTTAATCCTAATAAAAATTCCCGGTCTTAGGTCAGTTAGGATCACCACTTTATTTTAAGAATGTGAAATGTCAGAATAATAGTAGATAGAGTGATTTATTTCAGCTTTTATTTCTTTCATCACATTCCCAGTGGGTCAGAAGTTTACATGCACTCAATTAGTGTTTGGTAGCATTGCTTTTAAATTGTTTAACCTCTCTAGGGTATGTGGGACGCTAGCGTAACATCCAGTGAGATTGCAGAGCGCCAAATTCAAATACAGAAATGCTCATTATAAAAATTCAGAAAAAAACACATTTTACATTAATTTCTTGTGAATCAAACCACGGTGTCAGATTTTTTTTTTTAAATGCTTTACGGCGAAAGCATACCTTACGATTATTTGAGAACATAGCCCAGTAGACAAATCATTACAAACAGTAACCAGCCAAGCAGAAGAGTTACACAACTCAGAAATAGAGAGAAAATTAATCCCTCACCTTTGATGATCTTCATATGGTTGCACTCAGAAGACATTAATTTACTCAATAAATGTTATTTTTGTTCGATAAAGTCTCTTTATATCCAAAAACCTCTGTTTTGTTCGCGTTTTCGTCAGTAATCCACAGGCTCAAACACAGTCAGAACAGGCAGACAAAAAAATCAAAATTGTATCCATAAAGTTCATAGAAACATGTTAAACGATGTTTATATTCAATCCTCAGGTTGTTTTTAGGCTAAATGATCTATAATATTTCAACCGGACAATAATGTTGTCGATATAAAAAGTAAACAAGAAAGGCTCTCTCGGGATTGCGCTTGAAAAAGCTCTGTGACGTGTCAGGGTCCACTCAGACTGGACACCATTCAGACTGGTCTTACTCCCTCATTTATCAGAATACAAGCTTGAAACCATTTTTAAAGACTGTTGACATCTAGTGGGAAGGCAGGAAGGTAGGAACTGCCATTTGAGTCCCAAGTCAATGGATACTGTAATGGCATTGAATAGAAAACTACAAAAACGAAACAACAAAAAACTACTTCCTGAAAGGATTTTTTCTGGTTTTTGCCTGCCAAATCAGTTCTGTTATACTCACAGACACTATTTTAACAGTTTTGGAAACTTTAGTGTTTTCTATACAAATCTACCAGTTATATGCATATCATATCTTCTGGGCCCAAGTAGCAGACCGTTTAATTTGGGCATGCTTTTCATCCAAAATTCCGAATGCTGCCCCCTACCCTCGAAGTTAACTTGGGTCAAATGTTTTGGGTAGCCTTCCACAAGCTTCCCACAATAAGTTAGGTGAATTTTGGCCCATTCCTCCTGACAGCTGGTGTAACTGAGTCAGGTTTGTAGGCATCCTTGCTCGCACATGCTTTTTCAGTTCAGCCCACAAATGAGGTCAGGGCTTTGTGATGACCACTCCAATACCTTGACTTTGTTGTCCTTAGGCCATTTTGCAACAACATTGGAAGTATGCTTGGGGTCATGGTCCATTTTGGAAGACCCATTTGCGACCAAGCTTTAACTTCCTGACTGATGTCTTGAGATGTTGTTTCAATATATCCACATAATTTTCCTCCCTCATGAAGCCATCTATTTTGTGAAGTGCACCAGTCCCTCCCACAGCAAAGCATCCCCACAACATGATGCTGCTACCCCCGTGCTTCATGGTTGGGATGGTGTTCTTCGGCTTGCAAGCATCCCCTTTCTCCTCCAAACATTCATTATGACCAAACAGTTCTATTTTTGTTTCATCAGACCAGAGGACATTTCTCCAAAAAGTACGATCTTTGTCCCCATGTGCAGTTGCAAACCGTAGTCTGGCTTTTCTATGGCGGTTTTGAAGCAGCGGCCTCTTCCTTGCTGAGTGGCCTTTCAGGTTATGTCAATATAGGACTCGTTTTACTGTGTATATAGATACTTTTGTACCTGTTTCCTCCAGCATCTTCACAGGGTCCTTTGCTGTTGTTCTGGGATTGATTTACACTTTTCGCAACAAAGTGTGTTCATCTCTAGGAGACAGAACTCATCTCCTTCCTGAGCGGTATGACGGCTGTGTGGTCACATGGTGTTTATACTTGCGTACTATTGTTTGTACAGATGAACGTGGTACCTTCAGGCGTTTGGAAATTGCTCCCAAGGATGAACCAAACTTGTGGAGGTCTACACTTTTTTTTCTGAGGTCTTGGCTGATTTCTTTTGATTTTCCCTTGATGTTAAGCAAAGAGGCACTGAGTTTGAAGGTAGGCCTTGAAATACATCCACATGTATACCTCCAATTGACTTAAATGATGTCAATTAGCATATCAGAAGCTTCTAAAGCCATGACATAATTTTCTGGAATTTTCCAAGCTGTTTAAAGTAGAAGACGACCGATTTAATCGGACTGGACGATTAATTAAGGCCGACTTCAAGTTTTCATAACAATCGGTAATCTGCATTTTTAGACACCGATCATGGCCGATTACATTGCACTCCACGAGGAGACTTCGCCAAACGGGTGATTTAACAAGCACATTTGCAAAAAAAGCACTGTTGTTCCAATGTGTACCTAACTATAAACATCAACGCCTTTCTTAAAATCAATACACAAGTATATATTTTTAAACCTGCATATTTAGTTAATATTGCCTGCTAACATTAATTTATTTTAACTAGGGAAATTGTGTCACTTCTCTTGTGTTCTGTGCAACAGAGTCAGGCTATATGCAGCAGTTTGGTTGCCTGGTTCGTTGCGAACTGTGTGAAAACTATTTGTTCCTAACAAAGACAACTTTGCCAAACGGGGGATGATTTAACAAAAGCGCATTTGCGAAAAAAGCACAATTGTTGCACGAATGTACATAAACCTCAATGCCTTTCTTAAAATCAATACACAGAAGTACATTTTTTAAAACCTGCATATTTAGTTAAAAGAAATCCAGGTTAGCAGGAATATTTAAACTATGGAAATTGTGTCACTTCTCTTGCGTTCATTGCACGCAGTCAGGGTATATGCAACAGTTTGGGGCCGCCTGGCTCGTTGCAAACTAATTTGCCAGAATTGTACGTAATTATGACATAACATTGAAGGTTGTGCAATGTAACTGGAATATTTAGATTTATGGATGCCACCCGTTAGATATAATACGTAACGGTTCCGTATTTCACTGAAAGAATAAACGTTTTCGAAATTATCGTTTCCGGATTTTACCATATTAATGACCTAAGGCTCATATTTTTGTGTGTTATGTTATAATTAAGTCTATGATTTGATAGAGCAGTCTGACTGAGCGGTGGTAGGCAGCAGCAGGCACGTAAGCATTCATTCAAACAGCACTTTAATGCGTTTGCCAGCAGCTCTTCGCTGTGCTTCAAGCATTGAGCTGTTTATTACTTCAAGCCTATCAACTCCCGAGATTAGACTGGTGTAACCGATGTGAAATGGCTAGCTAGTTAGCGGGGTGCGCGCTAATAGCGTTTCAATCGGTGACGTCACTCGCTCTGAGACCTTGAAGTAGTTGTTCCCCTTCCCCGCGGCTTTTGTGGAGCAATGGGTAACGATGCTTCGAGGGTGGCTGTTGTCAATGTGTTCCTGGTTCGAGCCCAGGTAGGGCCGAGGAGAGGGACGGAAGCTATACTGTTACACTTGCAATACTAAAGTGCCTATAAGAACATCCAATAGCTTTTTTACATGGCACATATTGCACTTTTACTTTCTTCTCCAACACTGTTTTTGCATTATTTAAACCAAATTTAACATGTTTCATTATTTGAGGCTAAATTGATTTTATTGATGTATTATATTAAGTTAAAATAAGTGTTTATTCAATATTGTTGTAATTGTCATTATTACAAATGAATAAAATAAATAAATTGGCCGATTTTAATCGGTATCAGCATTTTTGGTCCTC
This sequence comes from Oncorhynchus mykiss, assembly GCF_057628025.1. Taxonomy (NCBI): domain Eukaryota; kingdom Metazoa; phylum Chordata; class Actinopteri; order Salmoniformes; family Salmonidae; genus Oncorhynchus; species Oncorhynchus mykiss. The sequence continues at coordinate 32,867,320 of NC_143043.1, forward strand.
CAATAATCGGTATCGGCGTTGAAAAATCATATTCGGTCGACCTCTAGTTTAAAGGCACAGTCAACTTAGTGTATATGAACTTCTGACCCACTGGAATTGTGATACAGTGAATTATAAGTTAAATAATCTGTCTGCATACAATTGTTGGAAAAATTACTTGTCATGCACAAAGTAGATGTCCTTACCGACTTGCCAAAACTACAGTTTGTTAAGAAGAAATTTGTGGAGTGGTTGAAAAACGAGTTTTAATGACTCCAGCCTAAGTGTATGTAAACTTCCGACTTCAACTGTACATATATGTATGTATATGTACAGTTGAAGTCGAAAGTTTACATACACTTCTTAGGTTGGAGTCATTAAAACTCGTTTTTCAACCACTACACAAATTGGTTGAAAAACTCTACACACACCTCTTGCTATTAGACTATCCCCTAGCTCTGTAAACAAGAGTCTGACCTGTGTGTCTGTGTGGTTGGTCAGTCTGTTGGAGGAGCGGGTGACGCGGCTCCACGGCCAGCTCCAGAGGACCCAGCAGCACCTCATGAACTCCTCTAACCCCGGATCAGTGGACCGCAAGGTCCTGGATGACCTCTACGAAGACATCCACTGGCTCATACTGGTCTCAGGTCAGTGGATCACTGTGATCATATTTACTCAGAATAGTCCACTCAGAAAATATTTTATTTGTTTAATTATAAGGCACGATTCCCAACATAAGGCACTATCAATCAATCAAATGTATTTATAAAGCTTTTTTTACATCAGCAGATGTCACAGTGCTATACAGAACCCCAGCCTAAAAGCAATGCAGATGTAGAAGCATGGAGGCTAGGAAAAACTCCCTAGAAAGGCAGGAACCTAGAGTGGAACCTGGCTTTGAGGGGTTGCCAGTCCTCTTCTGGCTGTGCCGGGTGGAGATTATAAGAATACATGCATTAAGGACAGATTGTTCTTCAAGATTTTCAAACGTTCATAGATGACCAGCAGGGTCAAATAAAATCACAGTGGTTGTAGAGGGTGCAACAGGTCAGCACCTCAGGAATAAATGTCAGTTGGCTTTTCATAGCTGAGCATTCAGAGTTAGAGACAGCAGGTGCGGTAGAAAGAGAGCGTGTCGAAAACAGCAGGTCCGAGATAAGGTAGCACGTCCGGTGAACAGGTCAGGGTTCCATAGCCGCAGGCAGAACAGTTGAAACTGGAGCAGCAGCATGACCAGGTGGACTGGGGACAGCAAGGAGTCATCAGGCTAGGTAGTCCTGAGGCATGGTGATAGGGCCCAGGTCCTCTGGGTGAGAGAAAGATATTGCAACATAGATAATGGAGGCTGAGGCGAGTGGGGTCAGGTCACTGTGGCCCCGTCCCACGATACCCCTGGACAGGGCCAACCAGGCAGGACATAACCCCACCCACTTTGCCAAAGCACAGTCCCCACACCACTAGACGGATATCAACAGACCACGAACTTACTACCCTGAGACAAGGCTGAGTATAGCCCACGAAGATCTCCTCCATCACACAAGCCCGAGGGGGCACAAAACCGGACGGGAAGATCCAATGTGTGACTAAAGTTACACACCCCTCCTAGGGACAGTATGGAAGAGCACTAGTGAGTCAGCCCACGTAATAGGGTCAGAGGCAGAGATCCAAGTGGAGTGAGGGGAGCCAGCAAGGAAGAGACGGCAAGGGTGGTTTGTCGCTCCCCAGTGCCTTGCCACTCACTTTCGCACCCCAGGGCTCGATTACACTCAATCATAGGACCTATTGAAGTGACGAGTCTTAAGTCTTTACTGATAAGTTTAGACAGAGTCTGCGTCTCTCACATGGATAGGCAGACCATTCCATAAAACTTGAGCTCTATAGGAGAAAGCCCTGCCTCCAGCTGCATGCTTAGAAAAGGACAATAAGGAGGCCTGCGTCTTGTGACCGTTGCAAACGCGTAGGTACGTACGGCAGGACCAAATCGGAGATTAGTTAGGAGTATTGCCCTAGTCTAATCTAGAAGTGACAAAAGCTTTTCTGCATAATTTTGGGACAAAATGTTTCAGATTTTTTGCAATATTCTTGATATGTTCGTCAAAAGAGAGATCGGGGTCCTGAGTAACGCCGAGGTCCTTCAGTTTTATTTGAGACGACACCATCAAGAGTATTATTTTTTTATTTCACCTTATTTATTTCACACACTGCGACCTGGCCAAGATAAAGCAAAGCAATGCGACAAACAACAACACAGAGTTACATGGAATAAACAAGCGTACAGTCAATAACACAATAGAAAAAAAGAAAGTCTATATACAGTGTGCAAATGGCGTGAGGAGATAAGGCAATAAATTGGCCATAGTAGCAAAGTAATTACAATTTAGCAAATTAACACTGGAGTGATAGATGTGCACATGATGATGTGCAAGTAGAAATACTGGTGTGCAAAAGAGCAGAAAAGTAAATAAAAACTATGGGGATGAGGTAGGTACAGTGCCTTGCGAAAGTATTCGCCCCCTTGAACTTTGCCACATTTTGCCACATTTCAGGCTTCAAACATAAAGATATAAAACTGTATTTTTTGTGAAGAATCAACAACAAGTGGGACACAATCATGAAGTGGAACGACATTTATTGGATATTTCTAACTTTTTTAACAAATCAAAAACTGAAAAATTGGGCGTGCAAAATTATTCAGCCCCCTTAAGTTAATACTTTGTAGCGCCACCTTTTGCTGCGATTACAGCTGTAAGTCGCTTGGGGTATGTCTCTATCAGTTTTGCACATTGAGAGACTGACATTTTTTCCCATTCCTCCTTGCAAAACAGCTCGAGCTCAGTGAGGTTGGATGGAGAGCATTTGTGAACAGCAGTTTTCAGTTCTTTCCACAGATTTTCGATTGGATTCAGGTCTGGACTTTGACTTGGCCATTCTAATACCTGGATATGTTTAATTTTGAACCATTCCATTGTAGATTTTGCTTTATGTTTTGGATCATTGTCTTGTTGGAAGACAAATCTCCGTCCCAGTCTCAGGTCTTTTGCAGACTCCATCAGGTTTTCTTCCAGAATGGTCCTGTATTTGGCTCCATCCATCTTCCCATCAATTTTAACCATCTTCCCTGTACCTGCTGAAGAAAAGCAGGCCCAAACCATGATGCTGCCACCACCATGTTTGACAGTGGGGATGGTGTGTTCAGCTGTGTTGCTTTTACGCCAAACAAAACGTTTTGCATTGTTGCCAAAAAGTTCAATTTTGGTTTCATCTGACCAGAGCACCTTCTTCCACATGTTTGGTTTGTCTCCCAGGTGGCTTGTGGCAAACTTTAAACAACACTTTTTATGGATATCTTTAACCTTTCTGATCTCCCCATCCCGGATCCGGGATCGTGAATACAGACTCAAGCTCATTACCATAACGCAACGTTAACTATTCATGAAAATCGCAAATGAAATGAAATAAATATGCTAGCTCTCAAGCTTAGCCTTTTGTTAACAACACTGTCATCTCAGATTTTCAAAATATGCTTCTCAACCATTGCAAAACAAGCATTTGTGTAACAGTATTGATGGCTAACGTAGCATTTAGCATTAGCATTCAGCTGGCAACATTTACACAAAAAAACAGAAAAGCATTCAAATAAAATCATTTACCTTTGAAGAACTTCAGATGTTTTCAATGAGGAGACTCAGATAGCAAATGTTCAGTTTTTCCTGAAAGATTATTTGTTTAGGACAAATCGCTCCGTTTTCTGCGTCACGTTTAGCTATGAAAAAACCCCTGTATCCAGGATTGTGTAAATCTATCAGCAAGCTCATTAGCATAACACAACGTTAACTATTCATGAAAATCGCAAATGAAATGAAATAAATATGCCATCTCTCAAGCTTAGCCTTTTGTAAACAACATTGTCATCTCAGATTTTCAAAATATGCTTCTCAACCATAGGAAAACAATCATTTGTGTAAAAGTAGCTAGCTAGCGTTAGCATTTAGCGTTAGCATTTAGCGTTAGCATTAACGTTAGCATCCAGCACGCAACATTTCAACAAAAACATAAAAGCCTTCAAATAAAAGAATTTACCTTTGAAGAACTTCTGATGTTTTCAATGAGGATACTCTCAGTTAGATAGCAGATGCTCAGTTTTTCCAAAAAGATTCTTTGTGTATTAGAAATAGCTCCGTTTTATACATCACATTTGGCTACCAAAAAAAACAGAAAATTCAGTCCTCAAAACGCGAACTTTTTTCCAAATTAACTCCATAATATCGACTGAAAACATGGCAAACGTTGTTTAGAATCAATCATCAAGGTGTTTTTCACATCTCTTCATTGATATATCGTTCTTGGACACATGGTTTCTCCCCTATATCAAATGGAAAAGTACAAGCAGCTGGCAATTGCGCACCGAATTCCACGCAGGACACCAGGCGGACACTTGGAAAATGTAGTCTCTTATGGTCAATCTTCCAATGATATGCCTACAAATACGTCACAATGCTGCTAAGACCTTGGGCGAACGACAGAAAGTGTAGGCTCATTCCTTGCGCAATCACAGCCATATAAGGAGACAATGGAAAACAGAGCTTCAGAAATTCTGCTAATTTCCTGGTTGATGCATCATCTTGTTTTCGCCTGTAGAATGAGTTCTGGGGCACTTACAGACAAAATCTTTGCAGATTCTGAAACTTCAGAGTGTTTTCTTTCCAAAACGGTCAAGAATATGCATAGTCGAGCATCTTTTCGTGACAAAATATCGCGCTTAAAACGGGAACGTTTTTTATCCAAAAATGAAATGGCGCCCCTAGAGATCTAACAGGTTAAGAAATGGCTTTCTTCTTGCCACTCTTCCATAAAGGCCAGATTTGTGCAATATACGACTGATTGTTGTCCTATGGACAGTCTCCCACCTCAGCTGTATATCTCTGCAGTTCATCCAGAGTGATCATGGGCCTCTTGGCTGCATCTCTGATCAGTCTTCTCCTTGTATGAGCTGAAAGTTTAGAGGGACGGCCAGGTCTTGGTAGATTTGCAGTGGTCTGATACTCCTTCCATTTCAATATTATCGCTTGCACAGTGCTCCTTGGGATGTTTAAAGCTTGGAAAATCTTTTTGTATCCAAATCCGGCTTTAAACTTCTTCACAACAGTATCTCGGACCTGCCTGGTGTGTTCCTTGTTCTTCATGATGCTCTCTGCGCTTTTAACGGACCTCTGAGACTATCACAGTGCAGGTGCATTTATACGGAGACTTGATTACACACAGGTGGATTGTATTTATCATCATTAGTCATTTAGGTCAACATTGGATCATTCAGAGATCCTCACTGAACTTCTGGAGAGAGTTTGCTGCACTGAAAGTAAAGGGGCTGAATAATTTTGCACGCCCAATCTTTAAGTTTTTGATTTGTTACAAAAGTTTGAAATATCCAATAAATGTCGTTCCACTTCATGATTGTGTCCCACTTGTTGTTGATTCTTCACAAAAAAATACAGTTTTATATCTTTATGTTTGAAGCCTGAAATGTGGCAAAAGGTCGCAAAGTTCAAGGGGGCCGAATACTTTCGCAAGGCACTGTAGATTGAATGTGCTATTTACAGATGGGCTATGTACAGCTGCAGCGATCGGTTCGATGCTCAGATAGCTGAAGTTTAAAGTTAGTGAGGGAAATGTAAGTCTCCAGTTTCAGCAATTGTTGCAATCTGTTCCAGTCATTGGCAGCAAAGAACTGGAAGGAAAGGCGGCCAAAGGTGGTATTGGCTTTGGGGATGACCAGTGAGAGATACCTGCTGGAGCGTGTGCTACGGGTGGGTGTTATCGTGACCAGTGAGCTGAGATAAGGCGGAGCTTTACCTAGCAAAGACTTATAGATGACCTGGAGCCAGTGGGTCTGGCAACGAATATGTAGCGAGGGCCAGCCGACTAGAGCATACAGGTCGCAGTGGTGGGTGGTATATGGAGCTTTGGTGACAAAACGGATGTCATTGTGATAGACTGAAACCAGTTTTCTGAGTAGAGTGTTGGAGGCTATTTTGTAAATGACATCGCCGAAGTCGAGGATCGGTAGGACAGTCAGTTTTACGAGTGTATGTTTTGCGGCCTGAGTGAAGGAGGCTTTGTTGTGAAATAGGAAGCTGATTCTAGATTTAATTTTGGATTGGAGATGTTTAATATGAGTCTGGAGGAGAGTTTACAGTCTAACCAGACACCTAGGTATTTGTAGTTGTCCACATATTCTAAGTCAGAATCGTCCAGAGTAGTGATGCTAGTTGGGCGAGCGGGTGCGGGCAGCGAACGGTTGAAAAGCATGCATTTAGTTTTACTAGCGTTTTAAGAGCAGTTGGAGGCCACGGAAGGAGTGTTGTATGGCATTGAAGCTCGTTTGGAGGTTTGTTAACACAGTGTCCTAAGAAGGGCCAGATGTATACAGAATGGTGTTGTCTGCGTAGAGATGGATTAGGGAATCTCTTGCAGCAAGAGCGACATCGTTGATATATACAGAGAAAAGAGTCAGCCCGAGAATTGAACCCTGTAGTACCCCCATAGAGACTGCCGGAGGTCCGGACAACAGGCCCTCCGATTTGACACACTGAACTCTGCCTGAGAAGTAGTTGGTGAACCACGCGAGGCAGCTATTTGAGAAACAAAGGCTGTTGAGTCTGCCGATAAGAATACGGTGATTGACAGAGTCGAAAGCCTTGGCCAGGTTGATGAATACGGCTGCACAGTATTGTCTTTTATCGATGGCCGTTATGATATCGTTTAGTACCTTGCGCGTGGCTGAGGTGCACCCGTGACCAGCTCGGAAACCGAATAGCACAGAGGAGAAGGTGAATTTCGAAATGGTCAGTGATCTGTTTATTAACTTGGCTTTCGAAAACTTTAGAAAGGCAAGGCAGGATGGATATAGGTCTTTAACAGTTTGGGTCTAGAGTGTCACCACCTTTTGAAGAGGGGGATGACCACGGCAGCTTTCCAATCTTTAGGGATCTCAGACGATACGAAAGAGAGGTTGAACAGACTGGTAATAGGGGTTGCAACAATGACGGTGGATAATTTTAGAAAGAGAGGGTCCAGATTGTCCAGCCTAGCTGATTTGTACGGGTCCAGGTTTTGCAGCTCTTTCAGAACATCTGCTTTCTGGATTTGGGTGAAGGAGAAGCTGGGGAGGCTTGGGCAAGTAGCTGCGGGGGATGCGTCGCTATTGGTTGGGGTAGCCAGGAGGAAAGCATGGCCAGCCGTAGAGAAGTGCTTATTGAAATTTTCAATTATCGTGGATTTATCGGTGGTGACAATGTTACCTAGCTTCAATGCAGTGGGCAACTGGGTGGAGGTGCTCTTATTCTCCTTGGACTTTAGTGTCCCAAAACTTTTTAGAATTAGTGCTACAGGATGCAAATTTCTATTCTAAAAAGCTAGCCTTTGCTTTCCTGACTGACTGCGTATTGTATTGGTTCCTGACTTCCCTGGAAAGTTGCATATCGCGGGGACTATTCGATGCTAGCGCAGTCCGCCACAGGATGTTTTTGTGCTGGTTGAGGGCAGTCAGGTCTGGAGTGAACCAAGGGCTTTATCTGTTTTTAGTTCTGCATTTTTGTCAGCTCCAACAGCAGATTTCATTATTTTTTGGGGCCTAGAACTAACTTCTCTGTTTTGTCAGTTTAAACGAGAGTAAAATTGCCTCCAACCACTTTATTTTTACATTTAAAAAAAATGTTTTTTAAACCTTTATTTCACTAGGCAAGTCAGTTAAGAACAAATTATTATTTACAATGATTTACAATGATAGCCTAGGAACAGTGTGCACTGCCTTGTTCATGGGCAGAACGACTGATTTTTTTTTACCTTGTCAGCTCGGGGATTCGATCAAGCAACCTTTTGGTTACTGGCCCAACGCTCTAGACACTAGGCTACCTTCCGCCCCATCCTTATGTCTGAAACACAGGGATCCAGGGTAGGGAATATTGGGGCTTCACCATGTTTCATCCAAATGTACAGCTGTGTGTCGTCCACATAGTGAAAGTTGACATTATTTTTCCGGATGACATCACCAAGAGGGAGAGAGGGAAGGGGTGTGTGTGTAGTGGTCCTAAAACAGAACCTAGTGTTGTTTACATGCTCATTTACATCAGTGGTCCCTTGTTGTTTTATGCATGGATTTATTGTGTAACAAATCTTTTTAGCATTCAGTCCGTTTTATTGACCATTAGCATAAAATGAAACCTAACTGCACTCTGGGGGGCATCGACTATGTCCTTAGATCTCCTTAGTTGTTTTTAGGGACTAAATTTAGGCTGGGAGGCACACTGCGCTGGTGTATTGGTGCATGGCAGGAATGTTGCACAACTGGTGGCCTGGCCCTCCACGAACCAACTGCTTTGCTGTATAGTACATTTTAGCATTCCCATTGGCTACAGAATTCCCCTTCAGTGCATAACTCAATTTGCGCCCCTAGTTGGTTCTCTCTTAGTGTGCTCAGAGTTTGATGTTTGCTCTGTTTGACAACGTTTTCTTATTAAGTGCCTCCATAATGGATTGTTTCTGGCTGGTCCTAGTTGTAATTGTGAATGCAAGTGATTTGTGTGTTCCAGGCTACCTCCTGGCAGATGACCCTCAGGGTGAGACTCCTCTGATCCCGGCTGAGGTGATGGAGTATTCTATCAACCACTCTACTGAGGTAGACATCAACACCACCTTGCAGATACTGGGCTCTCCTGGAGAGAAGGCCTCCTCTATCCCAGGATGCAACAGGACAGACTCCGTCATCAGGTAAGGGAGGGACTACTTAATTGCAAACACCTAGTTTCGTATCAAATTCCCAGATCTAAATTGGATGGCTGGTTTGAAAGGAATGACTAAAACCAACAGACACTCAGGCCCTCGTCAGTGGACCAGAGTTGCTCATCTCCGCTATAAATCCATCAACTAATGGGTCTAAAACGCACTGTCTCAGTCAGTGATCTAATGAACAGCTTGGACAGTCTCCCATCACTGTCTGTCAGTGATCTAATGAACAGCTTGGACAGTCTCCCATCACTGTCCCAGTCAGTGATCTAATGAACAGCTTGGACAGTGTCCCATCACTGTCCCAGTCAGTGATCTAATGAACAGCTCCCCCCACTGTTTACAGAAGCTGAGCTCTAAGTGGTGTACTTGTTAACTGGTTGTAGTGCTCTGTCACGTTCACACCAGTGCGCTGTCTGTCCGGAGTGTGCCTTGTAAAAACCTACTGTCCCGTGGCATGGCAGCAGCCTTTCCCTTATAGTATTTTCCAGACGGGGCACAAAGGTCCACATATCACTACACAAGCCATCTGGCACAGAAACTGTCCATTGAAGCCAACAGAAGGCTTTTTAAGCGGCAACAGATCTAGGTATTGGTTCCTCTCACCACCAGTACAGTACAATGGTAGGGGGAATATTACGTACAGTGCAGGGCCAATGAGCCACCCGTGGGTGTGGCCACACCCTTTTGGGAGTGGCCCCCTGGGGGTGTGGTGCCAGCGCCACAGAGGGGGAATGCCCTGGTACAGACCGAGCCATGCTAGCCTCTCTCACACACACACACACACACACACACACACACACACACACACACACACACACACACACACACACACACACACACAGGATCTTGGACACACACATGATGGCGGCCTAGCCAGCCTTAGAGCAGCACCAGCCCTCCCAGCCCCAGACCACCACTCCCCAACATTAATTTAAGGCATGGCCAGGTGCTGCTAAGACTAGTAGGGGGCTGGGGTAGTGTGTGCGTGTCTGCACGCGTGCTTTTGGTGTCGGGGGTACATGGGCAATCATATAGGGAATTTGAGGTGGTGGGGGTCGTGATAGTGGGTTCTGGATTGTTCTTTGTGGGGGCAAGGGGGCACAGAGGAATGGAAAGGCAAGAGGCCGGGCATCAGATTTCCTAATAACACTGTGCGACCCCGGCTCTGTTAATGTCAATGGGCTTTTGTTTTTGCAAACAATGTGAAACAGTGCACTGTCATGCTGCGTGGGCACGTACTGAGGCCCATCTCTTACATACGGAACACTAAGCTGCACTAAGCCCTCTATCTCTCTGGACTTTGTCACGTGTGGGTCAACGTGGTCATTTGTTGTCAGAGTTACTGAAATGAACAGACTAAATCCCTACCTCTTTCTTTTGTTCTTCCCCTTCCCTCCTCTTGCTCATCCTGGCCTTGGCTTCTTATTACAATTCATCCACCTCTTTTTCCTCCTCTCACTTCCCTTGCTATCACACTCTCCTTTTTTCCTTCTCTCTCTTTTGCCATTTCTTTCTCTTTAACCTCTATCATTCCTTCACTCTCCCTGTCCCCTCTCTCAGGTTGTTGTCAGCGGTGTTGAGGACGTCAGAGGTAGAGTCCAGGGCCACCAGGGCCAGTCTGACAGAGCTGCTCAGCCCTCAGATGGGGAAGGACATTGTCTGGTTCCTCAAACGCTGGGCTAAGACTTACCTACTGGTGGATGAGAAACTCTACGGACAGGTACAACTACCACCAGACTAGGGATGTGACAAATGGAGAAAAAAATCTTAATGTTTAAGCTGCCATTTTTTTACGGTTTTCCGTTAAAACAATAAGACAAATTCACACAGTTCCATGTGAATTCACAATGCAGATGGTCTATATCGCGCTTCCCGCTGACAGAATACATTATTTATGCTGCTGGTTCTTTTCAGGAGTGTAGCGCGTGTAGCTTGTTGTCGTCCAATCACAAGTCATCAAACCGGCACTAGGCTACAGTCATAGAGCTAGATCCTCCAAGTGGCAAGTTATTAGGATATTTCTAGGCTAATCAATGGAAGATGGAATTAAAAATGTTAAAAAGTTAAATGAGAAGGACCGGCTACAACACCAAGAGCCAACAGGTAGTAATAATTTGAATGGATTTGTTGTTATTCACTGTAGGATTCGGAAGGGGAGAAAGTTATGTAGTCTCAATCACCCTAGCTAACATTAGCTAGCTCCTTATCTCAGTTTTAGGCAGTCAAGACAGTGATACTATGTAATCAGATGAGATGATAAATACAGTGCTGTCGGGAAGTATTCAGACCTGTTAACTTTATCCACATTTTGTTACGTTACAGCCTAAATAGTTTTTTCCCCCCTCAATCTACAAACAATCCTTAATGACAGTGAAAACAGGTTTAGAAATGTTTGCAAATTTATAAAAAGTTAAAAACATCTTATTTATATAAGTATTCAGACCCTTTGCTATGAGACTCGAAATTGAGCTCCAGTGCATCCTGTTTCCATTGATCATCCTTGAAATGTTTCTACAGCTTGTGGTAAATTCTCATTGCTAGAGGCATCTCTACAGACACCCTGGTTCGAATCCAAGCATTACCTCAACCGGCCGTGATTGGGAGTCCCATAGGGCGGCACGCAATTGGCACAGCGTTGTCCGGGTTTGGCCGGTGTAGTAGGCAGTCATTGTAAATAAGAATTTGTTCTTAACTGACTTGCCTAGTTAAATCAATTTTAAAAAGTCGCTTTTTCCTCCTAACGTTACAGGATTGTTTCATTAGGTTTTTGTAACCTTTTTATTTTCACTTTATGATGAGGATCGGTACCTGTTAGTGGTAGTTTTGTGATTTTACATTTTGTAATAAAAAAAGATATACTCTACCGTTAAAGTTTGGGGTCACTTAGACATGTCTTTGTTTTTCATGAAAACATACATGAAATGAGGTGCAAAATTATTAGGAAATAGTCAAGACTGACAAGGTTATAAATATTTTTTAATTAGTAATAATTGTGTCCTTCAAACTTTGCTTTCATCAAATAATCTTCCATTTGAAGCAATTACAGCCTTGCAGACCTTTTGGAATTCTATTTGACAATTTGTGTAGGTAATCTGAAGAGATTTCACCCCATGCTTCCCGAAGCACCTCCCACAAGTTGGATTGGCTTGATGGGCACTTCTTACGTACCATACGGTCAAGCTGCTCCGACAACTGCTCAATATGGTTGAGATCCGGTGATTGTGCTGGCCACTCCCTTATAGACAGAATACCAGCTGACTGCTTCTTCCTTAAATAGTTATTGCATAGTTTGGAGCTGTGCTTTGGGTTATTGTCCTGTTGTAGGAGGAAATTGGCTCCAATTAAGCGCTGTCCACAGGGTATGGTGTTGCAAAATGGAGTGATAGCATTCCTTCTTCAAGATCCCTTTAACACTGTACAAATCTCGCACTTTACCACCACCAAATCACACCCAGACCATCATATTGCCTCCACCATTCTTGACAGATGGCGTCAAGCAGTCCTCCTGTATCTTTTAATTTTTTCTGCGTCTCACGAATGTTCTTCTTTGTGATCCGAACACCTCAAACTTAGATTGGTCTGTCCATAACACTTTTTTCCAATCTTGCTCCGTCTAGTGTCTGTGTTCTTTTGCCCATCTTAATCATTTATTTTTATTGGCCAGTCTGAGATATGGCTTTTTCTTTGCAACTCTGCCTAGAAGGCCAGAATCCCGGAGTCGCCTCCTCACTGTTGACGTTGAGACTGGTGTTTTGAGGGTACTATTTAATGAAGCTGCCAGTTGAGGACTTGTGAAGCGTCTGTTTCTCAAACTAGACCCTCTAATGTACTTGTCCTCTTGCTCAGTTGTGCACCGGGGCCTCCCACTCTTTATATTCTGGTTAGAGCCAGTTTGCACTGTTCTGTGAAGGGAGTAGTACACAGCGTTGTACGAGATCTTCAGTTTCTTGGCAATTTATCGCATGGAATAGCCTTCATTTCTCAGAACAAGAATAGTCTGACGAGTTTCAGAAGAAAGTTCTTTGTTTCTGGCCATTTTGTGCCTGTAATCGAACCCACAAATGCTGATGCTCCAGATACTCAACTAGTCTAAAGAAGGCCAGTTTTATTGCTTCTTTAATCAGAACAACAGTTTTCAGCTGTGTTAACATAATTGCAAAAGGGTTTTCTAATGATCAATTAGCCTTTTCAAATTATAAACTTTGATTAGCTAACACAACGTGGCATTGGAACACAGGAGTGATGGTTGCTGATAAATGACCTCTGTACGCCAATGTAGATATTCCATAAAAAATCTGCCGTTTCCAGCTACAATAGTCATTTACAACATTAACAACATTAACATCTACACTGTTTCTGATCAATTTGATGTTATTTTAATGGACAAAAAAATAGCTTTTCTTAAAACAACAAGGACATTTCTAAGTGTCCCCAAACCTTTGGACGGTAGTGTATCTTCAGGTAGTTTTTTTTTTCTCTTAACGTTAAAGATCACAATTTTGTTGAAACGTTCATACACCAGACACCACTGTCTGATTTGTCTTAATGTGGTCATCCATAATAACACTTCTCACTCCAACCCTCTGAGTGTGAAGGCCCTATAACATGGTGCGGCAGGTAGCCTAGTGGTTAGAGCGTTGGGCCAGTAAACGGAAGGTTGCTCGATCGAATCCCAAAGCTGACAAGGTCGAGCAACCTTCCGTTTACTGGCCCAACGCTCTAACCACTAGACTACCTGCCGCACCATGTTATAGGGCCTGTCATTCTGACCCTGAACAAGTCTATACTGACTTGCCTAGTTAAACAAAGTTGAAATATAACACTGGCATGGTAATGGACTTGGCATGGATTTGACAGATGACTTCATAAATAGTCTTTGTGACATTAACTGATGAGGAGGCGGCCACTGGACACTTGAGGTAAAAATGCCAGGGATTGTCCATCACTGTCTACAGTAGCTACGCTCTGAGAGCTCTTTTAAGTGTTCTTAAAGTATCCCTGTAAAGGCCTCCTTGTAGAGTTCTGTTATGTTTACACCACCAGTGTAATTTCACCTTAACACCAGTGTACTCTCTGTAAGTGTGTCTTGTAAAACCGGGTTTGCTGTGGGTCATGGCATGGTGTGGAGCAGTGCAGTATACCACTGGACTGGACCGTACAGACAGTTGACTGACATCAGCTGCCATGGCTATTTATGATGTGATCTGTTCAAGTGTTGCAGTGATTTTCATCTATGCCTCAAACCATTTCACACCTATCTTTCTCACTCTTTTCATTCCTCCTTCAGATCAGTATACCACTGAGCACTGCGTTCGGGGCCGACACGGAGGGGGCCCAGTGGATTGTGGGATACCTGCTGGAGAAAGTGATCAACAACCTGTCTGTGTGGAGCTCTGAACCTGAACTGGCTAACGACACGGTGGAGCTACTGGTCTGTCTGGTGGAGAAGAGGGAGAGGTCCGACACTGACTTATGTATCCCAACTTGAACAATGCACACACACACATCTAGTTAGCAAATGTGCCTAAACGTTGGTGCTTGAAACAACTACCCCTTGTGGTGGAGTGATAGTAGATGAGAAAATGTATCTCGCCAATGATTATCACATGCCAACAAACCTTTCTCCATCCCTCCTCTCTCAGGGCTAACATAGTGGTGCAGTGTGAGAACTGGTGGAACTTGGCAAAGCAGTTTGCCAGCCGCAGCCCTCCCCTGGACCTGCTGTCCAGCTCAGTACAAAGGACCCTGATGAAGGCCCTGGTTCTAGGGGGCTTCGCACACATGGACTCAGACACCAAGCAGCAATACTGGACCGAGGTAGGGAATCCTATAGAACCCCAAAGAACACAGAACCTGCCTATTTCTAAAATGTATCTTATTAAAATGTGATTTTAAACCTAACCATACTGATAACCTTAAGCCTAACCTTACATTTAAATTAAGACCAAAAATACAAATTGTTTTCATGAATTTTTACAATCTGCCAATTTGGATTTTGTGTCCATGGTAACTCTTGGAAACCCTACCAAACAGTGCTCACCTTACTGCTGTCACCCACCCACCCAGTCAGCAACGATGGTATTAACTAATGATGTTTTAGGTACTGCTGTGTGCTTCCATCTTGTCAGTACGTACTTCATGTCCCACATCTCATCAATTGTTGCAGTAATGTATGACAGTGTGTTCATAGACGTCCAACAATCTGTTGTTAACGCTATGTGTCGTGTTTGAGAGCTCACGCTTGCAGAGCAATCATTTTAATATTTCTTCATCAGGGCCGTCTGTTTTTCCACATGGCATCTTGTATTCTGGTTCTAGATATGCCATTAAGGCAAGGTTCCCCAACTGGTGGCCCGCGGGACGAATTTGGCCCGCGAGTGGTTTCATTTGGCCCCCCATGTTTTCTTAGCCCGCAAATGTTTTTTTTTTTTTACATAGACTAAAAACACCAGCAAATCAAAGCGATTTTTTTTTTACATTTTGGAAATCTGTTCAAAAGTATTCCCACACATAAGAGATATGTGATTGTATACAAATGTAAGCAAGGTTTGAAATTCATCTCTGTTTGGGCTTCTTGCGGTCAATTTGTAATTACAGCTAGTCGGAAATGTACATACACCTTAGCCAAATACATTTAAACTCAGTTTTTCACAATTCCTGACATTTAATCCTTGTAAAAATGTCCTGTCTAAGGTCAGTTAGGATCACCACTTTTATTTTAAGAATGTGAAATGTCAGAATAATAGTAGTGATTTATTTCAACTTTTATTTCTTTCATCACATTCCCAGTGGGTCAGTAGTTTACATACACTCAATTAGTATTTGGTAGCATTGCCTTTAAATTGTTTAACTTGGGTCAAACGTTTCAGCTAGCCTTCCACAAGGTTCCTACAATAAGTTGGGTGAATTTTGGCCCATTCCTCCTGACAGAGCTGGCGTAACTGAGTCAGGTTTGTCGGCCTCCTTGCTCGCACACGCCTTTTCAGTTCTGCTCACAAATTTTCTATAGGATTGAGGTCAGGGCTTTGTGATGGCCACTCCAATACCTTGACTTTGTTGTCCTTAAGCTATTTTGCCACAATTTTGGAAGTATGCTTGGGGTCATTGTCCATTTGGAAGACCCATTTGCAACCAAGCTTTAACTTCCTGACTGAGGTCTTAAGATGTTGCTTCAATATATTCACATAATTTTCCTACCTCACGATGCCATCTATTTTGTGAAGTGCACCAGTCCCTCCTGCAGTAAAGCACCCCCACAACATGATGTTGCCATCCTTTTGCTTCACGGTTGGGATGGTGTTCTTCGGCTTGCAAGCCTCCCCCAAACATAACGATGGTCATTATGACCAAACAGTTCTATTTTTGTTTCATCAGACCAGAGGACATTTCTCCAAAAAGTACGATCTTTGTCCCCATGTGCAGTTGCAAACCGTAGTGTGGCTTGTTTATGGCGGTTTTGGAGCAGTGGCTTCTTCCTTGCTGAGCGGCCTTTCAGGTAATGTCGATATAGGACTTTACTGTGGATATAGATACTTTTGTACCTGTTTCCATCTTCACAGGGTCCTTTGCTGTTGTTCTGGGATTGATTTGCACTTTTCACACCAAAGTAAGTTCATCTCTCGGAGACAGAATATGTCTCCTTCCTGAGCGGTATGAAGGCTGCATGGTCCCATGGTGTTTATACTTGCGTACTATTGTTTGTACAGATGAACATGGTACCTCCAGGTGTTTGGAAAATGCTCCGAAGGATGAACCATACTTGCCTTGACTGATTTTCTTTTGATTTTCCCATGATGTCAGGCACTGAGTTTGAAGGTAGGCCTTGAAATACATCCACAGGTACACCTCCAATAGACTCAAGGGATGTCAATTAGCCTATCAGAAGCTTCTAAAGACATAATTTTCTGGAATTTTCCAAGCTGTTTAAAGACACAGTCAACTTAGTGTATGTTGACTTCTGACCCATTGGAATTGTGATACAGTGAATTATAAGTGAAATAATCTGTCAACAATTGTTGGATAAATGACTTGTGTCATGCACAAAGTAGATGTCCTAACGGACTTGCAAAAACTATAGTTTGTTAACAAGAAATTTGTGGAGTGGTTGAAAAACGAGTTTTAATGACTCCAACCTAAGTGTATGTGAACTTCCGACTTCAACTGTATGTTCTGGCCCCCTGACCATCCGCTCAATAAAAAATTGGCCCTCGGCTAAATCTAGTTGATGATTCCTCCATAATTGATGTTGATGATCCGTTGATGATCTGCCCATAATCGCACTTCTGACAGAAATGGTTTGGCTCTCACGGTGCTTCTTTCAGCATTGCACCTGTACTGCTGCTGTAGCTCAATTCTACTTCGCAAAGTTTGCATTTCATCACCTTCTCATTTAACTTCTCAAAGTACTGCCATACAGATCTTTGCAGCTGCCGCTTCCCTGTCTCACTCTCTTCCATTTTTACAACTTTTAACGACTATCTGTGGCAAATCATCATTTATTTCTTCTAAGCGTTACCGATCCCAAATTCGTTTAAACGTCACACCCCTACACTCTGAATCCCTGAATGGAACTAACTTGCGCACACACGCCTTTCCAAGGACCCAGAGAAATGGAGCTATAACTTAAAGCTCTCAAGTGTCATGTCCCTTCAGATTTCCTCTATATAGGCTCTCTTTCCCATAGACTTTAGTTGGTAACAAGTTGTGCGATCAAATCTATTTTCCCTACTATGGTGATTCTGTTTAACCACTCTCCCTATAGACTTCAGCAGTAACATACGGCGACGCCAAATGATTTAGCCAAAACCATTAGACCTCCCTAGAGTCTATGTTTGATAATGATCCTCATAATGATCTTGAAGGCCATTCTATAGTAATGCAAGACGACTCCAAAGCCATTAGTAGAGATCCATGAATGAGACGGCAGCTGTCTTGCCTTCCAGCTGCTGTGACTAGTGTGTACAGTACAGTAGCCCATTCAAGAAGAGGTGGGAATGAAAATAGCCTGCAGCTGATCTTTGTCTCTTCTTCCCTGCTCTCCTTCTTTGGGGGTTTGGGCCAGGTTACTGTAAAACACTTTGTGACAAATGTTGATTGATCACCTCTCTCTCCCTTCCTTCCTTCCTCCCTTCCTTTCTCTTCCTCCAGGTGCTGCACCCCCTCCAGCAGCGCTTCCTCAACCTGATCAACCAGGAGAACTTTCCTCAGATCTGTCAGGAGGAGAGTGTGAAGCGGGAGATCGTTGCCACCCTGGAGGCTCTATGTGGCATCGCCGAGGCAACGCAGATCGACAACGTGGCGTCTCTCTTCAGCTTCCTCATGGACTTCCTGTCCAGTTGCATCGGCCTGATGGAGGTGTACCGCAACACGCCCGAGACGATCAACCTCATCATTGAGGTGTTCGTGGAGGTCGCCCACAAACAGATCTGCTACCTTGGAGAGGTGAAGATAGCAAAAACACTTAATCGCTTTAATAATAACTACACACTTAGAATTACAAATCCCTACACTTGTATTATGTGTAGAGTAATGTAATCGGATATGGGGCTTCCACTGGAAAGAGTTAACAGCCACCTCTTCTCCCTCTCTGACCCCCAGTCTAAGTCTATGAAGCTGTACGAGGTGTGCCTGACGCTGCTGCAGGTCTACTCTAAGAACAACCTGGGCAGGAAGAGGGCTGATGTGGCTGCTGAGGAGGACCAGTACCAGGACCTGCTGCTCATCATGGAGCTGCTCACCAACCTGCTCTCTAAGGAGTTCATTGACTTCTCAGACACAGGTGTGGACGGTGGGTGTGTGTACATCTCCACCATCCCCAATGACATTAGTCTGCATTTATGTATGATACTTTAAGTTCCTAGTTAGTTTTCAATACTTATCAAATGGTATTGATCACATACACATATTTATCAGATGTTATTGCGGGTGTTCCTAGCTCTTAGGCAGTGCATTAATATATAACAATACACACAAATCTAAAAGTAAAATAATGGAATTAAGAAATATATAAATTAGGACAAGCAATGTTGAAGTGGCATTGACAAAATACAGTATATCCATATGAGATGAGTAAAGCAGTATGTCAACTTTAAAGTGACTAGTGTTCCATTATTAAAGTGGCCATAAGTTCATAGAGCAGCAGCCTATAAGGTGCAGGGCTGAGTAACCAACCGGGTGGTAGCCAGCTAGTGGTGGCTATTTAACAGTCTGATGGCTGATAGCTGTTTTTCAGTCTCTCAGTCCCAGCTTTGATGCACCTGTACTGACCTCGCCTTCTGGATGTTAGCGGGGTAAATAGGCCGTGTCTCAGGTGGTTGTTGTCCTTGATGATCTTTTTGGCCTTCCTGTAGGTGTCCTGGAGGGCAGGCAGTGTGCCTCCGGTGATGCGGTGGGCAGACCGCACCACCCTCTGGAGAGCCCTGCGGTTGTGGGCGGCACAGTTGAAAATACCAGGCGGTGATGCAGCCCAACAGGATGCTCTCAATTGTGCATCTGCAAAAGTTGCTGAGGGTCTTAGTGGCTAAGCCGTAGGCATTGTTGCGTCTTCTTCACCACATTGTCTGTGTGGGTGGACCATTTCAGATTGTCAGTGACGTATACACCGAGGAACTTGAAGCTTTCCACCTTCTCCACTGCGGTCCTGTCGATGTTTATAGGGATGTGCTCACGCTGCTTTTTCCTGAAGTCCACGATCAGCTCCTTTGTTTTGACATTGAGGGAGAGGTTGTTTTCCTGGCACCACTCTGCCTCCCTGTAGGCTGTCTCGTCATTGTTGGTAATCAGGCGTACTACTGTTGTCGTCTGCAAACTTGATGATTTGAGTTGGAGGCGTGTGTGGCCACGCAGTCAAGAGTGAACAGGGAGTACAGAAGGGGGCTGAGCACGCACCCTTGTCGGGCCCGTGTTGAGGATAAGTGAAGTGGAGGTGTTGTTTCCTACATTCACCACCTGGGGGGCAGCCCATCAGGAAGTCCAGGACCCAGTTGCATAGGGTGGATTTCAGGCCCTGAGCTTGATGATGAGCTTGGCGGGTGCTATGGTGTTGAAGGCTGAGCTATAGTCAACTTACAGAATCCTCTGGTTTGTGTGTGTGTTGATGGTGGAACAGATGAGGTTTTCCGGGGGCAGGAGCAGAGTTCGGGAGCGGCAGGTCGGTCGGTGTCAGCTGCAGACGTAGTTCTGTTTGGAGTCAACATTATTCTGCCTCTCATGTCTCAGGACCTACTCAAGGTAAGACCCAGGGCCCATTCTCAATTGTTAAACAATGCTTCTTCCTTCCTCCGAGTAATCACTGATGTACATTGTCACTGTACTACAAAATGTTGTTAAACTGGTTTGTCTGTTTTCAGTTCCCGTCTCTGTGTAACCAGTATTACAAGCTTATCACGTTCATCTGTGAGATCTTCCCTGAGAAGATCCCCCAGTTACCAGAGGAGCTGTTTAAGAGTCTCATGTACTCCCTAGAGCTGGGCATGACATCCATGAGTTCAGAGGTCAGCCAGCTGTGTCTGGAGGCTCTGTCTCCCCTGGCCGAGCAGTGTGCCAAGACCCAGGAGAAAGACACGCCCCTCTTCATCGCCACACGCCACTTCCTCAAGGTGAGACACCCCCTCCTGGGATTTCCTCCTAACTACAAGGTCTACTTCATTCCATTATACTCAAAAAGAGGAAATGTTTTGTAATGGAAAATCTCTCCCTCTCCAGTTGGTGTTTGACATGCTGGTACTGCAGAAACACAACACAGAGATCACAGTGGCAGCGGGAGAAGCTCTCTATACACTAGTGTGCCTGCATCAAGTGAGTATCCTTTGTTTTTAAACTTCCTGCACACATCTATCTCATTCTTTTTATTGGCTCTGGTGATCTGGACGTTGTACCTCCTGTCGGCCTCATATGATTATGTAATTTCCTATTCTCTCTCCAGGCGGAGTACCAGGAGCTGGTGGAGTCTCTGCTCGCCACCCAGCGAGACGCCGTCATCTACCAGAGACTGGCCGACGCCTTCAACAAGCTGACAGCCAGCAGCACGCCGCCCAGCATGGACCGCAAGCAGAAGGTGGCCTTCCTCAAGAGTCTGGAGGAGTTTGTGTCCAATGTAGGGGGGCTACTTTGTGTCAAATAACTATTAGCTCCCCTCCTTCCTAGCCCCTCTATATCCAACCCGCTCACAGATCTACCTACCTACCTTGACCACATCTGACCAAGCCAAACCATTGAGAAGACAGACAGACAGACTGAGCTGATGAGCTGCACTGTTAGACTGTGTGGAAAAAAATAGGTGAGGTTGAGACACTGACGGGAGCTGTGGTGTGGACTGGACTAGGGTGTGGTTTGGGCAGGTTCACACCCGCTCCTCCCCCTAACCTCTCTTTTTTCCTCAAAGGCCCCCAGCACAAACGTACAGTGGCTTCGGGGATTACGATTTGGTGGTGGGGGGGGTCAGAGAGGGATGGACTTGCCCGCTGTACCCCTCTGTCCCATCATCCAATCATTGTTTACGTTTGCCAGTGGGAGGGTTGGGATGAACACAGGAGGAGGGGCCAATCTGTTCTGAGAACGCTATGCCCCTCCCTTTCTCCCCATGCCCATACCCTCTCTCCCCTCCCAGAGTGCCTTGGTTTTCTTGTTTGTGTCGTGTGTCGTCTCCAGTGTGTCTGTGTGGCCAAGCTGAGAGGTGTCTTACAGCAACAACTGTGCCTGTCACACACACCAAAAACACAGTGGAAGCACACACACACACATCTCCATGACCATGAGAGGCTAGATCCCACCACCTTCAGGTTGCTGAACCTGTTAACTGGAGGGCCGATGACAAAAAAACGATTCACTTCGTCCTCATCAAGTGTGTATATATGTTTTCCAAAAAAAGTGGGGGAAATTTTAAAACAATGACTGAAAGGTTTTTATAAGATGGCAGAGGAGCTGAATTTTTATGGTTATGATCACTTGAAGAAAAAGGGGGCAAGTTTGAAAACTTTGGATTTTGATTTCTTTATTGTTCTAGATTGTAATTTTATTCTATGCCACCCTTTTGTCTCAGTCCTGACTGCCCACAGCCGATATCCAGAAAATTGGAGGCCTTAGGAAGTTTGGGCCCCTGACGTTTAGCAATCTTCTCTCTAGTTATATTTTTCTATGTCACAGCCACTATCTCCATTTCAAAACACACTGAATGGAAGCAATAACAAACCAAAAAAGGAACAGAGCCACTTGTTGTAACCATGGCATTTGAGGTGGACTCATTGCCCTTCCTCTGTTTAAACCACTACCCTGGTTATTTTGGAATGCCTGACTGAATTGTATTGAAATGTAAAAGTGTACATAAACTTATTATATAAAATATGGAGCTGTTTTTCTTCTTCTGTATAAAAACAAATGTATATCTCAATGTCCTGTTCTACAGAATATGCAAACAAGTTCCACATCCAGTTTTGATCATTCTTGTAAACATAAAACCCAAAAGTGCTTTCAATATCTCTGAAATAAAAATAGTTGAAATTTAGAAATGATTTTCAGAAAATGACATTTACTGAAGTAAATGTGGTGTGCTTGCTAGTGTTGAAGTGTTTATGGTTGTGAAATGGTAGGAATGAAGCTTGCATTCTGCCATTGAAATGAATGGGGAAACAACACGCGTTCTAGTTTGAAGTAGGAATGGTAAAACACCTGTGAAGCCATTAAGTTGAGTCAGTCTGCACATGTGAACATTGGTGGTCTTTGTAGCTGAAATGCTTCAGAACAGTCAATGGTGAATACAAATGTAGCCTTTGAAGTCTGGAGCTTCTATGCTAATTTGAAAGTTATAGTTCAATAATGGGATCAAATCTTTTGACAAGCAATGCAAGTTGTTAGTTTTATACATGTCAAAGTTGGTTTGGAGTTTGTACCTTAACAGTTCAACACAAGTGGTGAATCCAAATACTTATGTAGCTTTATACCAAAAAAATGTAAGCTGTATACAAGCACACCATTCCAGACCAGTCTGCATGTTTTATAGTTTAAATTGCATTTCCATCTTCCAACAGACTAGTGATGACCAGAGTTTTCCCCATTAAAGTATATGGCCCCTGAAATGCATTGGGATTTCTAATATGGTTATAATGTGAAACGTATAAGTAGTATCCCAAAAAAATGTTTTACAAGCACACTGACAATCATCAGTACCAGTGCCCGTCTGCACGTGTTAAAGGTGTAGTTCACGATTTTAAAACGATGTTAGATGGTTCCTCACCCTGAAAGTAGTCTATGGGCCAGGAGAAACCATAATCCATTGTTCAGTTTTCTTTAAACAGCCACTACAAACTTCAGCTAACTTTAGCCACCACAACACAAGCTAGTGTTTTTTTAAAAGTCTCCAAATCACCTTAAGTAACATCAAACCAAATACGAGTTTGTTTGAATGGATTTTCAGTGATTTGAACATTATCACTTCCATTGATTGTTAGCAGGTGGTGGCTAATGTTAGCTTTAGTTTGTAGTGGCTGTTTAAAGATAACTGAACCATGGATTACAGTTTCTCAGGGGGAGGGACCATCTAACATCAAGTTGTAAAATAGAGAACTACTCATTTAAAGTGAAAGTTAGTTATTGTTACATGGAAAAAAATCAGACCTCCCTGAAATTAAAACGTATGGCCCTCCGTTCAGCAAAATATATTTAACCTAATCCTCCCTGAACTCTTAAGTGACCTTCCCCTATATATTAAACAATTATTAAGTGGATAGAGAACATGCCTACCATTTATCCTCACTTCTTGGACAGACCAGAGCCTTATGAAGTTTTAGAAACTCTTCATCCAGTAAACATTACATGGCAACGCAGGAATTTTGATAGCGCTGTGGGCCAGAAGGTTGTTGGTTCACAGACCACAATGGACAGACGAGTAATGGGGGAAAAATGCTTAACATTTCATGCAATTCTAGTCATTTTACACTTTAATACCACACAAATTACAGGCTAAGAATCAACATGGATATGCCTGTGTTCATCTTATCTCCAAGACCAAATCAGTGTGTCTTGTTTGCAACGAAACTGTCCCTGTTTGCAAATAATTAATTCTAACATGGAACCCAAACCGGCTGCGCCATCGTGCATACATTTATTTTGTCCCCCTACACCAAACACGATCACGACACGTAGGTTAAAATATCAAAACAAACTCTGAACCAATTACATTAATTTGGGGATAGGTCGAAAAGCATTAAACATGTATGGCAATTTAGCTAGCTTGCTGTTGCTAGCTAATTTGTCCTGGGATATAAACATTGAGTTGTTATTTTACCTGAAATGCACAAGGTCCTCTGCTCCGACAATTAATCCACACATAAAACGGTCAACCGAATCGTTTCTAGTCATCTATCCTCCTTCAAGGCTTTTTCATCTTTGAACTTACAGTGGGGCAAAAAAGTATTTAGTCAGCCACCAATTGTGCAAGTTCTCCCACTTAAAAAGGTGAGAGAGGCCTGTAATTTTCATCATAGGTACACTTCAACTATGAAAGACAAAATGAGAAAAAAAAGCCAGAAAAACACATTGTAGGATTTTTAATGACTTAATGAAATTATGGTGGAAAATAAGTATTATTTCGTCTTGGTGACGTCATTCGGAAACAGAACTTTCACCGCTATGTGGATGACACACAGCTGTACATTTTGATTAAACATGGTGAATCCTTAAAATTGCCTGTACTAGAAGCCTGTGTTTCAGACATAAGGAAGTGGATGGTGGCAAATGTTTTACTTTTAAACTCGGACAAAACAGAGATGCTAGTTCTAGGTTCCAAGAAACAAAGTGATCTGCTGTTGGATCTGACAATTAATCTTGATGGTACAGTCGTCTCAAATAAAACTGTGAAGAACCTCTGCGTTACTCTGGACCCTGGTCTTCATCGACCTGGCCAAGGCTTTCGACTCTGTCAATCACCGCGTTCTTATCGGCAGACTCAATAGCCTTGGTTTCTCAAATGACTGCCTAGCCTGGTTCGCCAACTACTTCTCAGGCAGAGTTCAGTGTGTCAAATCAGAGGGACTGTTGTCCGGACCTCTGGCAGTCTCTATGGGGGTGCCACAGGGTTCAATTCTCGGGCCGACTCTTTTCTCTGTTTATATTAATGATGTCGCTCTTACTGCTGGTGATTCTCTGATCCAGCTCTACGCAGACAACACGATTCTGCATACATCTTGCCTTTCTTTGGACACCGTGTTAACAAACCTCCAAACGAGCTTCAATGCCATACAACTCCCCTCTCGTGGCCTCCAACTGCTTATAAATGCAAGTAAAACTAAATGCATGCTCTTCAACCAATTGTTGCTGGCACCTGCCCGCTCGACTAGCATTACTACTCTGGACGGCTCTGACTTAGAATATGTGGACAACTACAAATACCTAGGTGTCTGGTTAGACTGTAAAATCTCCTTCCAGACTCACATTAAACAACTCCAATCCAAAATTAAATCTAGAATTGGCTTCCTATTTCGCAACAAAGCCTCCTTTACTCATGCTGCCAAACATACCCTTGTAAAACTGACTGTCCTACCGATCCTTGACTACGGCGATGTCATTTACAAAATAGCCTCCAACACTCTACTCAGCAAACTGGATGTAGTCTATCACACTGCCACCCGTTTTGTCACCAAAACCCCATATACCACCCACCACTGCTACCTGTATGCTCTCGTTGGTTGGCCCTCACTACATATTCGTCGCCAAATCCACTGGCCCCAGGTCATCTATAAGTCTTTGCTAGGTAAAGCCCCGGTTCTCTGCTGCCATTGACTGGAACGAATTGCAAAAATCACTGAAGCTGGAGTCTTATATCTCCCTCTGTAACTTTAAGCATCAGCTGTCAGAGCACCTTACCGATCACTGTACCTGTACAAAGCCAATCTGTAAATAGCACACCCAACTACCTCCTCCCCATATTGTTATTTATCCTCTTGCTCTTTTGCAACCCAGTATCTTCACTTGCACATCATCATCTGTACATCTACCACTCCAGTGTTAATGCTAAATTGTCAATATTTTGCCTCTATGGCCTATTTATTGCCTTAACTCCCTACTCTTTCTACATTTGCACACACTGTACATAGATTTTTCTGTGTCATTGACTGTATGTCAAAAATCAGTTAACCACCTAACTGAGGAACTCAATTTAACCTTGCGCAATATCCTAGATGCAGTTGCCCCCCTAAAAACTAAAAACATTTCTCATAAGAAACTAGCTCCCTGGTACACAGAAAATACCTGAGCACTGAAGCAAGCTCCCAGAAAATTGGAAAGGAAATGGCGCCACACCAAACTGGAAGTCTTCCGACTAGCTTGGAAAGACAGTACCGTGCAGTACCGAAGAGCCCTTACTGCTGCTCGATCATCCTATTTTTCTAACTTAATTGAGGAAAATAAGAACAATCCGAAATTCCTTTTTGATACTGTCGCAAAGCTAACTAAAAAGCAGCATTCCCCAAGAGAGGATGGCTTTCACTTTAGCAGTGATAAATTCATGAACTTCTTTGAGGAAAAGATCAAGATTATTAGAGAGCAAATTACGGACTCCTCTTTAAATCTGCGTATTCCTTCAAAGCTCAGTTGTCCTGAGTCTGCACAACTCTGCCAGGACCTAGGATCAAGAGAGACGCTCAAGTGTTTTAGTACTATATCTCTTGACACAATGATGAAAATAATCATGGCCTCTAAACCTTCAAGCTGCATACTGGACCCTATTCCAACTAAACTACTGAAAGAGCTGCTTCCTGTCCTTGGCCCTCCTATGTTGAACATAATAAACGGCTCTCTATCCACCGGATGTGTACCAAACTCACTAAAAGTGGCAGTAATAAAGCCTCTCTTGAAAAAGCCAAACCTTGACCCAGAAAATATAAAAAACTATCGGCCTATATCGAATCTTCCATTCCTCTCAAAAATTTTAGAAAAGGCTGTTGCGCAGCAACTCACTGCCTTCCTGAAGACAAACAATGTATACGAAATGCTTTAGTCTGGTTTTAGACCCCATCATAGCACTGAGACTGCACTTGTGAAGGTGGTAAATGACCTTTTAATGGCATCAGACCGAGGCTCTGCATCTGTCCTCGTGCTCCTAGATCTTAGTGCTGCTTTTGATACCATCGATCACCACATTCTTTTGGAGAGATTGGAAACCCAAATTGGTCTACACGGACAAGTTCTGGCCTGGTTTAGATCTTATCTGTCGGAAAGATATCAGTTTGTCTCTGTGAATGGTTTGTCCTCTGACAAATAAACTGTAAATTTCGGTGTTCCTCAAGGTTTCGTTTTAGGACCACTATTGTTTTGACTATATATTTTACCTCTTGGGGATGTCATTCGAAAACATAATGTTAACTTTCACTGCTATGCGGATGACACACAGCTGTACATTTCAATGAAACATGGTGAAGCCCCAAAATTGCCCTCTCTAGAAGCATGTGTTTCAGACATAAGGAAGTGGATGGCTGCAAACTTTCTACTTTTAAACTCGGACAAAACAGAGATGCTTGTTCTAGGTCCCAAGAAACAAAGAGATCTTCTGTTGAATCTGACAATTAATCTTAATGGTTGTACAGTCGTCTCAAATAAAACTGTGAAGGACCTCGGCGTTACTCTGGACCCTGATCTCTCTTTTGAAGAACATATCAAGACCATTTCAAGGACAGCTTTTTTCCATCTACGTAACATTGCAAAAATCAGATACTTTCTGTCCAAAAATGATGCAGAAAAATAAATCCATGCTTTTGTCACTTCTAGGTTAGACTACTGCAATGCTCTACTTTCCGGCTACCCGGATAAAGCACTAAATAAACTTCAGTTAGTGCTAAATACGGCTGCTAGAATCCTGACTAGAACCAAGAAATTTGATCATATTACTCCAGTGCTAGCCTCCCTACACTGGCTTCCTGTCAAAGCAAGGGCTGATTTCAAGGTTTTACTGCTAACCTATAAAGCATTACATGGGCTTGCTCCTACCTATCTCTCTGATTTGGTCCTGCCGTACATACCTACACGTACGCTACGGTCACAAGACGCAGGCCTCCTGGAATTGTCCCTAGAAGTTCTAAGCAAACAGCTGGAGGCAGGGCTTTCTCCTATAGTGCTCCATTTTTATGGAACGGTCTGCCTACCCATGTCAGAGACGCAAACTCGGTCTCAACCTTTAAGTCTTTACTGAAGACTCATCTCTTCAGTGGGTCATGTGATTGAGTGTAGTCTGGCCCAGGAGTGGGAAGGTGAATGGAAAGGCTCTGGAGCAACGGACCGCCCTTGCTATCTCCGCCTGGCCGGTTCCCCTCTTTCCACTGGGATTCTCTGCCTCTAACCCTATTACAGGGGCTGAGTCACTGGCTTACTGGGGCTCTCTCATACCGTCCCTGGGAGGGGTGCTTCACCTGAGTGGGTTGAGTCACTGATGTGATCGTCTTGTCTGGGTTGGTGCCCCCCCCCCCCCCCCCCCTTGGGTTGTGCCGTGGCGGAAATCTTTGTGGGCTATACTCAGCCTTGTCTCAGGATGGTAAGTTGGTGGTTGAAGATATCCTTCTAATGGTGTGGGGGCTTTAGCAAAGTGGGTGGGGTTATATCCTTCCTGTTTGGCCCTGGGTGTCCTCGGATGGGGCCACAGTGTCTCCTGACCCCTCCTGTCCCCTCCTGTCTCAGCCTTCAGTATTTATGCTGCAGTAGTTTATGTGTCGGGGGGCTAGGGTCAGTTTGTTATATCTGGAGTACTTCTCCTGTCCTATTCGGTGTCCTGTGTGAATTTAAGTGTGCTCTCTCTGATTCTCTCTTTCTCTCTTTCTTTCTCTCTCTCAGAGGACCTGAGCCCTAGGACCATGCTTCAGGACTACCTGACATGATGACTCCTTGCATTCCTTGCTGTCCCCAGTCCACACTGTTTTGCTTTATCTTGGCCAGGTAGCAAATGTAAATGAGAACTTGTTCTCAACTGGCCTACCTGGTTAAATAAAGGTGAAATAAATAAAATAGGAGGGGTGCGTCACTTGAGTGGGTTGAGTCAGACGTGATCTTCCTGTCTGGTTTTGTGCCCCCTTGGTGGAGGGGATCTTGTGTGGTGGAGGGGATCTTTTGTGGGCTATTCTCAGCCTTGTCTCAGGGTAGTAAGTTGATGGTCTGTTGATATCCCTCTAGTGTTGTTGGGGCTGTGCTTTGGCAAAATAGGTCAGTCTGTTATATCTGGTGTATTTCTCCTGTGTTATCTGTTGTCCTGTGTGAATTTAAGAATGTTCCCTCTAATTCTCTCTCTCTTCCTCTCTACCCCCCTCCCCCAGAGGACCTGAGCCCTAGGACCATGCCTCAGGACTACCTGGCCTGATGACTCCTTGCTGTCCCCTGTCCACCTGGTTGTGCTGCTGCTCCAGTTTCAAATGTTCTGCCTGCGGCTATGGAACCCTGACCTGTTCACCGGACGTGCTACCTTGTCCCGGACCTGCTGTTTTCGACCCTCGCTCGCTCTCTCTCTCTCTCTCTCTCTATCACACTTGCTGTCTCAACCTCTGAATGCTAGGCTATGAAAAGCCAACTGACATTTACTCCTGAGTTACTGACCTGTTGCACCCTCTACAACCCTGCTGGTCATCTATGAACGTTTGAACATCTTGAAGAACAATCTGGCCTTAATGCATGTACTCTTATAATCTCTACCTGGCATAGCCAGAAGAGGACTGGTCGCCCCTCAGAGCCTGGTTCCTCTCTAGGCTTCTTCCTAGGTTCCTGCTTTTGTAGAGAGTTTTTCCTAGCCACCGTGCTTCATTGCTTGTGGTTTGGGGTTTTAGGCTGGGTTTCTGTATAGCACTTTGTGACATCTGCTGATGTAAAAGGGGCTTTATAAATACATTTGATTGATTGATATTGTTGATAATTTTAACTTGTCTTAAAGCTTTTACGATAGGCCTAGTAGGAGGATAGGTTATTGGTCATTTAGTTTTAAACCTCGCATGGAGGGTCAAGGTTTTTCCGCCCCGCACGGAACATTTATTTCCTAATAAGCTAAAACTTTATTAAAGTTGTCATTCAATGTTTCTATAGGCTATTAATGTCATTTGTTCTAGCTTATTATTAGTTCCCTGGCTACCTTATGTTTTTAGGCTATTCAAACAATGTTTGAGAGGGATTCTTTATTCATTGTTTTATCAGGAGAAAACCATGCATAAAACGATGAACGTGGATAGCCCAAAGTCATACAAAGCCTATCAAATGGCGAGAGAAGGGAATATAGCTTGTTTTTTTTATAACCACTAGACACAATATAGTTAGGAATAGGTTTAGGCTATGAGGCCCATGCATCCGCTCTCGACTACATTCTTCTCTTGCGTTCTGTATATAACATATTGAAATAAGCTATCGGGAATAGGAAAATTACTCGAGTGCTGCCCTGCTGTGCACTGCTGACTCTGTTTTTTACTGTGCTGCGCCAGTAAAGATCAAATAGGCTAAACCATCATCTATCACATCACTATGTCGTCACCATCGACAATGGCTGTCAATCATCGTCGATAGACGATACTATCGTAATATCGCCAACCCTACTGGTAAGGCATTCCGGATTATAGAACGAGCCTCACCAAGGTCGCCTAGACTGTCAAGTACCTGGCCAAGGGCAAGGTGCTGCTCTGCACTGGTGAACCTCACATAGCTGTGCACTTTGGCTTGTGTCCTTCTCCACACCTGAAACATTACACATTGTATTCCTACATATTAATGGTTCTCTGCAGCTTTTTGATCTAATCCCTCCTGCTCCACCGCTCTCCCTCATCAGGAACCATTATGGTTCAGACACACTTATGGGTCTGAATATATGCAGCTTCCTCCCTAACCACAAGCTGGCTGATACTGCAACCCTTTGTTTAGAAGTGTCCTTACTGTCTGGTGATGTGACATTCATCCATCCCACAGAACGGACTGATGTCTGTCGCAAGGAAGGCCAACATGTTGGGCAATGTCCATTGCCTGTCAGACTTCCAACGTTTCATTTTGGGGACCATGATAACAAAGACTCGGGGGATGGTTTTTAATGATTTCTTGTCCCTTATGACAGAATTCTGAAGTGAATAATGGTATTCATGTATGCTTGACCTCAGTGTAAATAATATTTAATATACACACACAGAAAATACAAACTTATGAGAGCCTGGAAACATGCTTAGATGATCATGAAATATAATTCCATTCACCAGCAGGTGGCAGTGTGTGTCGAGAGTTATACTACTGTTCAAAAGCTGCTGCTGCTAGGTACACGGTGTTGTGTTGTACAGCCAACCATACATTTTCATACAGCTTTCCATGGATGTTTTATATGTTCTTGTCGTTGGAGCTGAGCTCGTCAGCTTTTGTCTGTTCTCTCTCCAGGCTCTGGTTGCTGCTCTGCGCATCCCTATCCTTCTCCAGCAGGGGAACACAGGTGCACCCCACGGCCACAGATACGTAGCTCTCTGTGTATGAGTGGCGCCCCCCAACGCAGGAACCTGTGCGTCGCAGGATGACGGAGGGCATGTACACGGGGGTGCTGCGGTACTGGTCGCTCTCCTGACCAAACGGTCCTATCAGACAGCCTTTACACAAGCAATATGCCTCGGGTATGAACCTGGGATACCTGGCGGGGTCGTGGGAGATCCTGTTGAAGGGGAACCATATATAATTATATTGACCCATTCATAATTACTGTGGCCCACGACATTTAGACCCAGGTATTCCTTCCTACCTGTATGCCCAGGGAGACAGGCTGAGAAGGTTGACGGGAATCCGAGACTTCCTGTCGGGGACAGGGCGTCCGCCTGATGGGCAGGTGAGATTCTTCCGCTCCAATGGTGCAAGCTGCAGAGTGTGGTGGAACGCACTCAGGACGCCCACCGAAAGCCGCCCAAACATCTGCTCGAGGATTTCTTCCGGTAAGTCCAAACACTTTCGGCCCCGGGTGGACTTCTTGGACACCTTGGCTACCGATGCCACATCGCATAACAGCACCAGAAGCAAACACACGAAAGATACTCGACCAAACATCGTTGCGCACTTCTGTTGGACACGAAATTGTAAACTTTTACTGCAAAGAGAGAATTTTTTTAATTTTCGGGCTATACAGCATTGGTTTAGAACCCCTTATATAGTTTTTGACGTCTGCGAAAACTTCCGTCTGTTTTCGGGTCCTCCCATGTAATTCTTGTTGCGCAGATGGAAACATTGCACTGCGCTCTGAGTCACTCGAATGGTTGCCGAACTGCAGGTACTCATCCAGCTATTTCCCTCTCTGAAATATTTTCGGGATAGAATGGAATTGGAAATGTTCGGTTGATTATGACAAGAATTCATCCACCTGCGCTCGGCAAGGTTCATACTTTCAACTTTCCGTATCTACAATGCAATATTTTAAAGGTGGAGTTGTGTTGTATAATGCGGAATGCCTGGATACAGCCCTTAACTGTGGTATATTGGCCATAGATCCCAGAGGTGCCTTATTGCAATTATAAACTGGTTCCCAACATAATTAGAATAGTAAAAATATGTTTTTTTTTGTCAAATCCGTGGTATACAGTCTGATATACCACAGCTTTCAGAAAATCAGCATTCAGGGCTCGAACAACCTGGTTTATAATTCATCTTTTTAACACCCAAATCCATGCATCCAAAATTAACAAGAGCACAAATGTATGGTGACATTTTTTTTAAATGATCTGAAAATAGACAAATCAGATGCATATATGCACTTCTTTGCCTCAGTCAGAACACAAAAAGCCAGGGAAGACTTTCGGATTAGAAAAATAGTTATTTGCAATATAAACATATTTTATAAAGTATACATTTAAATGAAGAGCCTCTAAACTGGGTTAAAACTGTATTACTGTCCTGAGGTTACCATAGAGTTAATAACAATGGATTCTCCCAGAAAGTTTCCAGGTGATAAAATGTATCAAGGCTAGCATATGGGAAAATAATCATCTCAGTTTGCACCACTCTGGTGGAATGCGATGTATAGATTCTTTGAACTTGTTGTTCACATATATGATCCGGATCCATGCTATAGTAGCGGGTCCAAGATCCAGGACCAGAGTACCAGGTATTGTAATGAGTCAGCATGGAACTTTTTTGCCCATTGTAAACAAGCTACCTAGCTAGCTCACTAACATCATGTAGAATGTGCGGCTTGCTAATCGCACCCTGAAACTGTTATTTTCAGGTCTAGTGAAGCAAAACATGTTCTGTAGAATTCTCACTAATGCTCCAGGAAACTGAACCAGTGTACCAAATTTCATATGTGAAAACGCCCTTACTGTCAAGGAGGGAATCAGGGGAACTTGGAACTGGCTACTCTGGTAGTAGGTCGTCTCCCAACTCTTCATCAGCAAAGTCGTCATCCTCTATGTGCTTCTTGGATGCAGTCTTTGGTGGATCCACATAGGAGGCATCTACACAGACACAAACACATTCGGTTACTATTGATCATCATATTGCACACATGATCACTCGCCATATGTGGCAACTGTGTACCACACTCCCTGCAGATACTGTGGGGTGTCCACAGTGACACCCACGTTAGAACTCGACTGTAAGTGAAATGTATAAACTATCGTAGCAGCACAGACTAAAAATATTGTAAGGGGAACACAAGACCAATCCCCTGAAAATAAATGTTTGGAAAGAGAGGGTAAGTTACTTCATGAAGGTGACAGCTGTGTTAGTGCTGACAGAGAGGTAGAGTGTGTGGTCTATGGTCCACTGCCTATAGACAGATGGATGGCATACTGCTTCTCTCTATATAAGTCTGTCTGTTTAGTCTGGGCCTCTGTCATGCTTCTGTCCACAAGGTGTTAAGATGGATCAGGGGCCTGACGTGAAAATGATGGCAAAGAGGAAATAGTTGGAACACCATTGAAAGACTGCGGTAGATCTGTACAATGGAAGACAAAAAACCTACACTGCAAGTCTTCACTGTTGAAAGTGGGGGGCAGTGTGTGTGTCTCATTTTTGTCTCACTGGCTGCTGGCCTCGTAGGGTTCATTGGTGCCAGCCAGTGCCTTCATCTGGGCTCTCAGCCTTGGCTCTGGTGCCATGGCTGCGGTGCCCACTGTCTGAGAAAACACAGGCACAGGATGAACCTGCTTGCCTACTGTTGGAACTGGCCCCTTCAATACCCTGTAACTGCATGGATCACATTTAGCAATGATTGTTACACTCTGTTAGAGAGGGATAAACAATGAGAGGCTGTTTAATACCACATGCTTCTCTGTCCTCTGTGTGTGTTTGAGAGAAAGGAGGGAGAGGGAATGTGTGGCAGCTCTAGGCTCAGATGATGGGTCCGTATGGCGGTCCAGAAAAGTGGGGGACAGGCAAGAGACACTCACATCTGGCAACCAGGTAGTCATGGAAACAACTCCAACCACAAAAACAGGAAGAGGAGGAGGCCCAATATTCCGTTGGCCCTCACAATCCTCAAATCACAGCCTTTCAAAGGCCTCACTCACAAAAAAAAATGCAGTGAGATTCAGTGGAAAAGCGGCCCCTTTTTCGGCCTCAAAACGGAGAAAAAAAATGTACTGCACATACCTTGAGTGTCTAGCTATGTATTTCCCTGTCAAAGGGTCAGCTGTCAACTGTTGGTGCGATCAGACCTCCCTGCGCAAGAAGAGGATCAGCTTACACATTTAGATTAAAGGGAACCATTGATTTGGAAGTGTCTGAGAAGTGCTTTTAAATCATACTAGATCCTCAGTTACAGAGTAGTTATAAGTAGATGACTTTGCTGAAGTAAAATAACCGTAATAACAACCCCAGTTTTTAATAACGACCACTCCAAAATGTGCGTGTACAAGCACTGTGTATTCAGAGTTAGTAGTCAAGAGGGTCAAAAGAGGGGAAACTCTTAGGGGTGTATGCAAGAAGGGAGGTTCTCTCATATCGGAGAGCATTTTCAGCTCTCTTTGCAATGTGATCAGTGCAAACATTCTCTTGAGGTGGCGAGTTACAGGAGGGAGTCATTCCTGGCATACATAGCTAACAGCAGCCTGCTAGAAGACTTCTGGGACGCTGTGAATTGGGAATGTGGAGCTAGACTGTAGTTCAGTCATTGAATTTGAGAATTAAAATGTTGGTGTTTCTTTTTCTAACATACTGGAAAACTTTCATTCCTTCACTTTTACCTAAACAGTTACTTTATACCTTAACACTGTCACCTGGCTTAGTGTATTTGACAAACAACAACAAAAAATTATGTAGTCATTACTTTCATTAGAAATGGAGTAAAGTAATGCGTGCCTTTTTCAAATTGGGTAGCATTATTACAATTACTTTGTCAAACAACGCGTGCGTAACTTTCAGAATCATATCTCTACCGGGCGTGTTTCCATGATCCGATCTCCACTTGTTTCCTCATTTAGCTCGAGGGAGCGGAGAAATTAGGGTGTTTGGAGAAATGTCATGACAGCTGCTGTCCATAGAAATGTATAGGAGG
The DNA here is from genome assembly GCF_057628025.1 of Oncorhynchus mykiss. Lineage (NCBI taxonomy): Eukaryota > Metazoa > Chordata > Actinopteri > Salmoniformes > Salmonidae > Oncorhynchus > Oncorhynchus mykiss. The sequence goes on from NC_143043.1 coordinate 32,902,541, forward strand.
GTGCATCTCTGATCTTTACCATTGATCGCTACTGTGATAGCAAAGCCCACAGAGGGCTTCCCCCATCTAGTGGCAAGTGTGCCCTCTATACATCTCTGAGTCCGTGTACGTGTGGTCTATAACCAGTACTGGCAGCTCGAGAGAGATTTTGAATGAAAAGATAGGAAATCTGTACAGATGTTTGGCTTAGAGTATATATGGCTAATTAAGTAGCCCATGAGATAGCGCAGAACTTGTAGACTATCATAGGAAAGCAGTGCCACAGATGAGACATTGTTGATCAAACCTGAGTTAGTAAGTAGCCTGTTTGGTAGAGCGCGCAGCTTGCCATGCTCCCTCCAGCTGTCAAACAAACAGATATTTTTCATAAAAGTAACACAAATAAATAACGCCTTACTTTCCACACACACTAATATTGTAGTGTGTGTTAAATGTAATGACTACTAACTATTTTAAAGTAACTAATCCCAACACAGCAGAGGACTGTGTTTAGGCCTGGGATGAAAGAGAGAACAGATCCAGAAGACAGACGTGGAAAGAGAAAAGGAAGACAGAAGAGTGACAGGGAAGAACAAGGATAGTTTAAAGGATCAAGCTAGAGCAGCATGAAGCGAGCGCAAAGGGAATTTAAAATGACAGTTGGAGAGTAAATCGTGTGGTGTGTCTTTGTGTGAAGGGTTAGCACACTGTTCGTGTAAATCTAATGAGGATCCTAATAAAACACCAAATGCCAGACCAATCTGCCACACACACACAAAGTGTACCAGTGTCCTGCTCATCTGCTTTGTTATCCATCTCTGAAGGGCCATGAGAGAATAAAAAAGAGGAGTAAATGACTGAAAGACTAAGCTTGTGTAAACAGTTGTACAATTCCACTTCACTACCGAGTGCTGATGGAGGATTAGCTGTGTTTTTTGAAGAACATGGCATGATAATTATTGCTTCAACACTGAAAACATCAGCACGTATACTGCCTACTGTAGAACTAAGCCATTACTATTATAACATAAAATGGCAGAGCATATCTAGTGTAGGAAACCACAATAACTAGTCTGGTCATGGACAAATTTCAGAGATTCTTTGGGCAAGTAGTATGTAGTCAAATCAAAAGCCTTCGACCCTTTATGTGCCAATGACAATGACGGGTTCGTAGTAATAATTGTTTTCCCATGGTCACGCCAGAATAACAATGTTGTTTTAACTTGTTCTAGTTAGTACAGAAAAGTAACAGCTGGATTAAAAGTATTGGAAAGGGGCACATACTGTATCTACACAGAGAAGTTTTGTACCGATGGCCTTCATAGGTGGGGTGCGGACCGGGTCAGAAGTACCCCTTGTCGAAACACACCCAGGTACAACAGTGGGGCAAAGAGCGATTTAGAAAAGGTTCATTGAATAGGTAGGAAAGGGTTACTATCAGAAGAGAAACTCCGGGTCAGAGGTCAGAGATGTAATGGAAATGTATTGGGTTAGGATTAGCAACAGTGGGATTAGACAGATAAACATCATGTCATACTGAAAGTCTGAAACAGCTCTTTTTCTATTACTATCTAACGTCTATTCGGACCAATGCCTTCTTAGGCGGGGTGCGGACAGGTTTCGGGGTGCCCAATTTCAAGACAGCAGTGAAGAGAAAATAGATAATTTGTTAAATGAATTTTTGTGAGTGATTACAATCCAAATATAACTAAACAGAGTTGGAAATGTGTGTCGACATATGGAGGTGTTCAGGGTCCTGTTGTAGCCGGGTCAATCACCACTGCTGGCGCTGCCCTCTCTCCGGGCCCCTCTAGCACTGCCCTCCCTTGGCGACTTAACCCGCTAGAATGGAGAGAGTGAGAGATGTCTCTGTTCAAATCCACCATCAACCAAAACAACAACACAGACACTCTGATTTATCCAACTGTTTGTTGGTTTCTATAGTGAAAACAAAGAGACTTGCAGAGAGCAAAAACAGCCACAGACATTAGAGTTGATCATGTCAGCAAAGCCTGGGCCAGTTAACAACAGAGCAGGAATGAGAGATTCGCTCCTTAGAAGGACCGTTCTGATCCAAGAAAATCTCAGTGCCGATTTAGGAGCAGATGGTTCTGATTCAGTGAGATGTCGGTATTCTCTGTCTGTTTTACGTAGGAAAGACGCAGTGAAGCCAAAGTCTCCAGTGGCCTCAAATGGTGTTGTGTCACTGTCAGTAGCCTTAGACAAGAGTGTAGTGAGTAAGTAGAGTACCTGATCTCTGATCTCCATCTTCTCCACCCTCTTCAGTTTGGTGGCGTAGTCCTGGACCTCTTTCAGACCCATGTCTGTGCACAGCCTCACCAGAAAACCCAGGCCTGTAGGGGGACATGGGGAAAAACACACACCCATAGATCAGCATCAATACATCATTGTTTATAAACCTTTACATTAGAGAAGTAATGCTGATTGGACAAGAAGGGATTGGGTGGATTACATTCAACGGTTTCCAGGAATTTCCGGTGGATATCTTTGTAAGTCTCCGGGGCTTTCTGGAAGTTTCCTGAGGATGAAGGAACAAGGAGCAGCAGTGTTCAGGTTATTGCACATGGGATTATTTCTCTATTGGTAAGGGTGATATTCATTCTGACAAAATGTTTTTATTTACATAATAACTCACTTTGACGTGGATGATAAACTCACCATTTCTCTTGTAGCAGCTGGTCACCATAAACTGCCACTTCACTTGAGTTCGCCTGAAACCACATGACAAGTTATCACTACTGCAGGGGCATGATACAACATTACTTTTGTCACCAGGCTATTGGGCAGATATGCCGGAATAGAAGCACAACAAACAAAGCATATCACTTGTTAAATTATGATGTAAAAACTCAAGACACATACAGAGCAATATTATGGTGAGATGAGGACTACAGACTCACTGGATTAGTGTGGCTCTCTCAAAGTACTGGACGGCCTTCTCACAGAACTGAGTGTCAATGTAGTAGGCCCCCAGCCACTCAATAACATCAATGTTGGAGGGGGAATACCTCAAGGATAGAACAAGAACAAAGACCATGGAGACATTTCAGATTTCACCCAGTCTTCATGCGACTGATTTTTGTAATCAACTACAGGAGTTCCTACAATTTAGACTTGTGAATCAAAATAATACAGATACACTGTGATACGCTTTGAAACTTAGAAGTATATCATGATTATCTGATGATAGAAAGTCCCAGTACTGCGTTGAGAGAGACTGACCTCGTAGTAGTACTGGAAGGCCTTAAACTTGTCTCCCTCGCTGTCGTAGAGCTCTCCCAGTTCGGCCATCACCTGGGGGTCTGTGGGTGTCACACGGATCAGCTGCAGCAGCCACTCTATGGTCTGATGGGGGTCCTCCAACATCTCAAAGCTGAGCTGCAGTCAAGGATCACATATACGCAAAACATGTAGCCTTCTATACAGTGCCTTGCGAAAGTATTCAGCCCCCTTGAACTTTGCGACCTTTTGCCACATTTCAGGCTTCAAACATAAAGATATAAAACTGTATTTTTTTGTGAAGAATCAACAACAAGTGGGACACAATCATGAAGTGGAACGACATTTATTGGATATTTCAAACTTTTTTAACAAATCAAAAACTTAAAAATTGGGCGTGCAAAATTATTCAGCCCCTTTACTTTCAGTGCAGCAAACTCTCTCCAGAAGTTCAGTGAGGATCTCTGAATGATCCAATGTTGACCTAAATGACTAATGATGATAAATACAATCCACCTGTGTGTAATCAAGTCTCCGTATAAATGCACCTGCACTGTGATAGTCTCAGAGGTCCGTTAAAAGCGCAGAGAGCATCATGAAGAACAAGGAACACACCAGGCAGGTCCGAGATACTGTTGTGAAGAAGTTTAAAGCCGGATTTGGATACAAAAAGATTTCCCAAGCTTTAAACATCCCAAGGAGCACTGTGCAAGCGATAATATTGAAATGGAAGGAGTATCAGACCACTGCAAATCTACCAAGACCTGGCCATCCCTCTAAACTTTCAGCTCATACAAGGAGAAGACTGATCAGAGATGTAGCCAAGAGGCCCATGATCACTCTGGATGAACTGCAGAGACCTACAGCTGAGGTGGGAGACGCTGTCAATAGGACAACAATCAGTCGTATATTGCACAAATCTGGCCTTTATGGAAGACTGGCAAGAAGAAAGCCATTTCTTAAAGACGTCCATAAAAAGTGTTGTTTAAAGTTTGCCACAAGCCACCTGGGAGACACACCAAACATGTGGAAGAAGGTGCTCTGGTCAGATGAAACCAAAATTGAACTTTTGGCAACAATGCAAAATGTAATGTTTGGCGTAAAAGCAACACAGCTGAACACACCATCCCCACTGTCAAACATGGTGGTGGCAGCATCATGGTTTGGGCCTGCTTTTCTTCAGCAGGGACAGGGAAGATGGTTAAAATTGATGGGAAGATGGATGGAGCCAAATACAGGACCATTCTGGAAGAAAACCTGATGGAGTCTGCAAAAGACCTGAGACTGGGACGGAGATTTGTCTTCCAACAAGAAGATGATCCAAAACATAAAGCAAAATCTACAATGGAATGGTTCAAAAATAAACCTATCCAGGTGTTAGAATGGCCAAGTCAAAGTCCAGACCTGAATCCAATCAAGAATCTGTGGAAAGAACTGAAAACTGCTGTTCACAAATGCTCTCCATCCAACCACACTGAGCTCGAGCTGTTTTGCAAGGAGGAATGGGAAAAAAATTCAGTCTCTCGATGTGCAAAACTGATAGAGACATACCCCAAGCGACTTACAGCTGTAATCGCAGCAAAAGGTGGCGCTACAAAGTATTATTAACTTAAGGGGGCTGAATAATTTTGCACGCCCAATTTTTCAGTTTTTGATTTGTTAAAAAAGTTTGAAATATCCAATAAATGTCGTTCCACTTCATGATTGTGTCCCAATTGTTGTTGATTCTTCACAAAAAAATACAGTTTTATATCTTTGTTTGAAGCCTGAAATGTGGCAAAAGGTCGCAAAGTTCAAGGGGGCCGAATACTTTCGCAAGGCACTGTATATTATAATAACGCTCTAAGTTGTAGACAAGCACTCCTTAAATAACATTGTTTTTAGGCAATGCTCAAAGACCCAGTATTCTGTGAGGATACAGATCGGCAAGCTGACACATGACATGAGCGCTGTTCCTCAGGATGGCTTTGAGCTTCAGGAAACAGTCTAGAGACTCCTCCAGATGCCCCAGACGCTTATAGGTCAGACCTGAGGAAAAAGCACATTCTGTGGGAAAAGGAAGACTACTGCGCAAGATTAATAATAGCATATTAAACAGATCCCTGAGCTCCCAATGATCTTGCGGAGTCCTGACTGTTATATTTACCCAGGTTATATACAGTAGGGCCTCAGTGCAGGACAAGTCGTTCCGGAGAGCCTCCTTTTAGAACTCTGTAGCCTTCTCATAGTCCTTCTTCACAAACACTGTATCGTCCTTGTTGATGAGCGCCGCTGGGTTGTAGCGGTCGGCCGTCATGGCCAGGTCAGTATAGTGGTCAGCCTGGTCATAGTCCTTCTTGTGATGAGTCAGAGCTAATCTCACCAAGAGATCTACATATGCCATACAGTTCAAGGAAGTACGCCAATGATGATTGAACATAGGAGTATTTCCCTAATATGACTATATAATATTGATAATCAGAATGAGAGGGTCTTACCAGGAAGTAGAGGAAGGAGAGCTTCGTGGCTGGAGCACTCTTCACTCTGCTGTCTTTCTTCTCAAACGTCTTCAGAGTCTCCTCAGCCTGTGGAAGGAACCCAATCACTTAGCATCACTATAACATTTACACACTCATATAGCATACAAACAAACACACACCTCACAACATCTGACAAGGGCATTACACATATACTCATTTGTTTGTAACACATACCTCGAGCTTAAGAGCCATGGAGAAAAGGAAAAAAAAACACATGGAGGGAGTGAAGAGGAGAAAAGCTGTGGTGAAACAGCCGAAGGGAGAAACTGATACATAGACAGAAAATACAGCGTATACACATACAGCCAGGATGGAGTGAAAAGGGGAAAAATGCTATTTCCTTCATGTGGTACAAGGGAAGACTGTTCACAGTCGGTGACACACACCAACCTGGTTGAAGTCCCTCGGTCTCAGGTAGGTGATGGCTTTGGTGATCTCTAGGTCGTTTTACTGGAAACTCTTCACCATGTTGACACACCTACAGAAACAACCACACAGAGTATTGCCATTACTGTACCAAGGGGACGACAGGCCACATTTACCCTGTATTGCCCTCTAGTGTTGAGGTTTGGAAAAACAATAGTCAAATCCAGCAGCGAATGTTGGGGAGATGAGCTTGGCTGATGTCATGATGAATTTCTCAGCCAGGGCTTTCCTGCAGTCAAGAGAACAGATTCCAATGGCCAAATACAATGACTGAAACATTTCATACAGATGAACAGTGATGTTTTGTATAATGTATAAATAAGACTGTTACCGTTCTCTCTCCATCTGGTGAAGCTTGTCATTCTTGATGGCTTCAAACACCAGGTTGGCATGGGTGTCATCCTGAAAACAAATCTAACGTGGATGACTTGAGAAGCATAACATGCAGTAAGTGATTCGGTCACTCATCTGTAGAATAGTTTTTTATTTCTGCTGCATGCTTGCGTTCAGTTTTCCAAATATATCTGTTAGATAGGCAGAGACACATTTTATTTTCATTGCACAGAAAGTGTAAGTCTGTTTAAATTTTTTTTTAAAGTTGTATCCATGGCGAATGACAACAGTTTCTCTCTCAATTCGAAAAATCTTTCCAACACTCCCCCCCCCCCCCCCCCCCCCCGATAACCACCAAGCCTCGGTATGAAATAGAACATTGTCATGATCTGATAGTTTTGCGAACAGGCGTGTCCGATTTAGTTTACAACCGCACTTACCTGTACTGCATATGTCCGAGATCTGCGCTCAGCTCTTCTGCCGCCCGTTGCTCTCGGTGTATCTATTATAGCTCAGTCGGTGTATCATACAATGCGTTCACATGGCAGAGGGAGACACATTCATAACTAGAGTGCAGAGGCCTGCCCGCCGTCCGGTGATAGATGGAGCACCATCTGTGCAAAAGCCCACCATTCGATCCCATGGAATCTGTTTTTCGTCAATATAGCCACGCACCCCTTGTACTGTTTCATGCTCGAGAATCTTGAGACAGAACAATATGTCCTCGTGAATAGCATCCCCCGACATGTAGTGAACATAAGTCAATGGGTCTCGGCCCTCACAGCTTACGTTCATTTAGAGGGCATAAGGTGAGGAGTTTGAGTCCATCAGTCAAGAGTTTCCTCCTGATTGCTAGCTATAGCATCAGTGTTTTCTGACAAAGGTATTGAGTTTCTGTGCCTCTGCCTCTCCACACATTGTTTTCACCATATCAGTCTCTGCAATAGCGTGTGGTTTTATATCGTACTGGGCTTAGCCATTCACTGTGGGAATGAATCAAGTCCAACCGTCAAGTGCGACCATTTCCCCGATCTAAGTGTGCTCTCTGGTTTTTACTTTTAGATTTTAATTTGTATTAAGGTTAACCACATTTAAATGATTTTGAGAGACAAGATGATATTATAATATTTTTATTTTTTTACAAGGATTTTGGAAATTCTCAAATGGGGTCGCGACCCCTCGTTTGGGAACCGCTGATCTAAGGACTGTAATAACAATGGTAGAAATAACGATGTTAGAGGTAAAGCATTACACATTCCTGAGTCTGTGATGTCTCTAAGTCATTCTGTACAGGTAAGAGGCAGGGGTACAGTACACTGACCAACTGTAGGACTCCACAGCTGTGCGCCAGGCAGCTCTCCTCTATCAGGTCATTCACCTTCTTCTTCAGGATTTTCACCTTCTTATCTGGCCTGGAGAAGCTGGTCCTTTGGACTGACCCAGTGGGTCAAATGCAGAACCTGAAAATATAAGAAACAGGTTTTGATATCACATTCTATTCTTGTGGTCTCCAATAAACTAGTGAATGTGGCCAACACACAGCCCTCTCCCTCCCTGGTAAACTCCCCTCTGGTCATGGCTGAAGAGTAGCCTGCTGTTCTGACTGCAGTCATGCTGTATGCCTAGCTGCACCGAAATAAAGTTCCTCGTTAGTCGTCTTATCCCACAGTCTGTTGACTGACGCTACGATACCAGTGTTACATGCGTCTGTTCACGAGATATTAGAATCCACCCACTGAGGACAGACGTCAATTCAACATATATTCCACGTTAGTTCAACGTCATAGAAAGGATGTGTAAATGAAGTTGATTCAACCAGTGTGTGCCCAGTGGGCAGTAGGAAAACCAGAGGAACTGAATACGGATGCTCACACCTGTACAGCTCCAGTCATGGGTCTGCCCATAGATGAGGCCATTTGCATCCTAGACTGCAAGTCACAGCATTAACTGATTTACAAATTAGAACATGCATTTATGCAATAGCGTGTGTTTTTAAAAAAAGAAGATAAACCCCCATCAACTCATTACTAAATAATCAGATTACTTTTTACAGACAAGGTATTGTCTCTAAAAACGTATTTAAAATCATGGCTGTATGTGTTCAGGTGTTTGCTATATAACCCTGTCTCAACACGTAGCTAACATTTAACCTCATCACCTCACTTGCTAGCAAGTATACCATGACTCGAGCTCTCACCTTCAGAAGTCTACACTCACTGCCAAACCTTGTTCTTGAAATCTCAAAACATTCTCAAATGCAATAAAATACTCCTATATCTTCTAAATTGACAATGGCTCTATGTGCCTTCTTTTCATTCATCTGTGAACAATTTGATTGCATCCCGTACTTAGAATCACAGTACCAAAATGAAATCTCAAACCTACTTTATAAAAAGCGAACGTAGCTAGTCAATCAAGCAACTCTAGCCCAGATGTTAGTTTCATATCCAAAATAAAAGTCTAGAGCTTGTTTTAGAACTGCATTCAATAACGACATTACACCTGTAGATGACGTAGCCTAGGCTTGGGCCTTCAGCAAATTACTTGTGTGAGAATGATAAAGAGCCTTGTCTAGAATAACCACCTGAGCTGCAAAATAGAAAGTAAATATGATGTAGGCTAGGCCTATTATGCTATCTAAATATGCCATGCTGTGTGTGTTATTTAATGGGCATAATTGCATCATTTATTTTTATAGCTGCGTGGGGCTACTGTGGTGATCATGTAACCTAACGAAACACATTTTTTCCAGTATTTGGGAGAACAGACGGTAGGCCTTTTGACTGTTGTATTAGTGAATTCCCCTCTGTATGTAGGCTTGTTATAGGCATTTGATTGGACAACCCCATCACGCAGAAGCTACAGTGGCTTGCAAAAGTATTCACCCCCCTTGGTATTTTTCCTATTTTGTTGCCTTACAACCTGGAATTAAAATAGATTTGTTGGGGGTTTGTATCATTTGATTTACACAACATGCCTTTTCTGATTTGAAGATTTAAAATATTTTTGATTGTGAAACAAACCAGAAATAAGACAAAAAACAGAAAACTATTCACTCCCCCCAAAGTCAATACTTTGTAGAGACACCTTTGGCAGCAATTACAGCTGCAAGTCTCTTGAGTTATGTCTCTATAAGCTTGGCACATCTAGCCACTGGGATTTTTGCCCATTCTTCAAGGCAAAACTGCTCCAGATCCTTCAAGTTGGATGGGTTCCGCTGGTGTACAGCAATCTTTAAGTCATGCCACAGATTCTCAATTGGATTGAGGCCTGGACTTTGACTAGGCCATTCCAAGACATTTAAATGTTTCCCCTTAAACCACTCAAGTGTTGCTTTATCAGTATGCTTAGGGTCATTGTCCTGCTCGAAGGTGAACCTCCGTCTCAGTCTTACATTTTTGGAAGACTGAAACAGGTTTCATTCAAGAATTTCCTTGTATTTAGCGCCATCCATCATTCCTTAAATTCTGACCAGTTTCCCAGTCCCTGCAGATGAAAAACTTGTTCTCGGGGTGATGGGTTTGCGCCAGTCATAGCATTTTTCTTGATGGCCAAAAAGCTCAATTTTAGTCTTATCTGACCAGAGTACCTTCTTCCATATGTTTGGGGAGTCTCCCACATGCCTTTTGGCAAACACCCAACATGTTTGCTTATTTTTATCTTTAAGGAATGGCTTTTTTCTGGCCACTCTTCCGTAAAGCACAGCTCTGTGGAGTGTACGGCTTAAAGGGGTCCTATGGACAGATACTCCAGTCTCCACTGTGGAGCTTTGCAGTTCCTTCAGGGTTATCTTTGGTCTCTTTGTTGCCTCTCTGATTAATGCCCTCCTTGCCTGGTCCGTGAGTTTTGGTGGGCGGCCCTCTCTTGGCAGGTTGGTTGTGGTGCCATATTCTTAAAATGTTTTAATAATGGATTTAATGGGGCTCTGTGGGATGTTCAAAGTTTCTGATATTTTTTTATAACCCAACCCTGATCTGTACTTCTCCACAACTTTGTTTCTGACCTGAGCTCCTTGGTCTTCATGGTGTCGCTTGCTTGGTGGTGCCTCTTGCTTTGTGGTGTTGCAGACTCTGGGACCCTTTCAGAACAGGTATATACAGTGCCTTGCGAAAGTATTCGGCCCCCTTGAACTTTGCGACCTTTTGCCATATTTCAGGCTTCAAACATAAAGATATAAAACTGTATTTTTTTGTGAAGAATCAACAACAAGTGGGACACAATCATGAAGTGGAACGACATTTATTGGATATTTCAAACTTTTTTAACAAATCAAAAACTGAAAAATTGGGCGTGCAAAATTATTCAGCCCCTTTACTTTCAGTGCAGCAAACTCTCTCCAGAAGTTCAGTGAGGATCTCTGAATGATCCAATGTTGACCTAAATGACTAATGATGATAAATACAATCCACCTGTGTGTAATCAAGTCTCCGTATAAATGCACCTGCACTGTGATAGTCTCAGAGGTCCGTTAAAAGCGCAGAGAGCATCATGAAGAACAAGGAACACACCAGGCAGGTCCGAAATACTGTTGTGAAGAAGTTTAAAGCCGGATTTGGATACAAAAAGATTTCCCAAGCTTTAAACATCCCAAGGAGCACTGTGCAAGCGATAATATTGAAATGGAAGGAGTATCAGACCACTGCAAATCTACCAAGACCTGGCCGTCCCTCTAAACTTTCAGCTCATACAAGGAGAAGACTGATCAGAGATGCAGCCAAGAGGCCCATGATCACTCTGGATGAACTGCAGAGATCTACAGCTGAGGTGGGAGACTCTGTCCATAGGACAACAATCAGTCGTATATTGCACAAATCTGGCCTTTATGGAAGAGTGGCAAGAAGAAAGCCATTTCTTAAAGATATCCATAAAAAGTGTTGTTTAAAGTTTGCCACAAGCCACCTGGGAGACACACCAAACATGTGGAAGAAGGTGCTCTGGTCAGATGAAACCAAAATGGAACTTTTTGGCAACAATGCAAAACGTTATGTTTGGCGTAAAAGCAACACAGCTGAACACAACATCCCCACTGTCAAACATGGTGGTGGCAGCATCATGGTTTGGGCCTGCTTTTCTTCAGCAGGGACAGGGAAGATGGTTAAAATTGATGGGAAGATGGATGGAGCCAAATACAGGACCATTCTGGAAGAAAACCTGATGGAGTCTGCAAAAGACCTGAGACTGGGACGGAGATTTGTCTTCCAACAAGACAATGATCCAAAACATAAAGCAAAATCTACAATGGAATGGTTCAAAAATAAACATATCCAGGTGTTAGAATGGCCAAGTCAAAGTCCAGACCTGAATCCAATCGAGAATCTGTGGAAAGAACTGAAAACTGCTGTTCACAAATGCTCTCCATCCAACCTCACTGAGCTCGAGCTGTTTTGCAAGGAGGAATGGGAAAAAATGTCAGTCTCTCGATGTGCAAAACTGATAGAGACATACCCCAAGCGACTTACAGCTGTAATCGCAGCAAAAGGTGGCGCTACAAAGTATTAACTTGAGGGGGCTGAATAATTTTGCACGCCCAATTTTTCAGTTTTTGATTTGTTAAAAAAGTTTGAAATATCCAATAAATGTCGTTCCACTTCATGATTGTGTCCCACTTGTTGTTGATTCTTCACAAAAAAATACAGTTTTATATCTTTATGTTTGAAGCCTGAAATGTGGCAAAAGGTCGCAAAGTTCAAGGGGGCCGAATACTTTCGCAAGGCACTGTATATATACACTGAGACCATGTGACAGATCATGTGACACTTAGATTGCACACAAGTACAAATTGCAGAGCGTGAAATTAAAACTACAGAATTATAAATATTTAACTTTCATAAAATCACAAGTGTAATACATCAAAATAAAGCTTAACTTCTTGTTAATCCAGCCGCTGTGTCAGATTTCAAAAAGGCTTTACAGCGAAAGCACACCATGCGATTATCTGAGGACAGCACCCCGCATACAAAAGCATGAAAAGAAAGTCAGAAATAGCAATATAATAAATGCCTTACTTTTGATCTTCTTCTGTTGGCACTCCAAAAGGTCCCAGATACATCACAAATGGTCCTTTTGTTCGATAATGTCCTTCTTTATATCCATAAAAACTCAGTTTAGCTGGCACACTTCAGTCAATAATCCATCCAGTTTCCCTCCATCAAAATGCATACAAAATGAAACCCAAACGTTACTAATAAACTTTTCCAAACAAGTCAAACAACGTTTATAATCAAACCTTAGGTACCCTAATACATAAATAAACTATACAATTTAAGACGGATAATCGTTATTGTCTTTACCGGAGAAAAATACCAAAGAACGTGCTCTCTTCCATGCACACTACAGCCAAAATGGGAGCCACCTAGAAAAACTACAATTTCTGGCTCATTTTTTCAAAAACCAGCATGAAACTCTTTCTAAAGACTGCTGACATCTAGTGGAAGCCCTAGGAACTGCAATCTGAGAGGATTCTGCCTTATAATAAAATTGAAAACAGAGGTAGGCTGATTTTTTTGGGGGGGATGGTTTGTCCTCGGGGTTTCGTCTGCCATATCAGTTCTGTTATACTCACAGACATACAGTTTTAGAAACTTTAGAGTGTTTTCTATCCAAATCTACCAATTATATGCATATCCTAGCTTCTGGGCCTGAGTAACAGGCAGTTTACTTTGGGCACGCTTTTCATCCGGACGTGAAAATACTGCCCCCTACCCAAGAGAGGTTATGCTTGTTCTCATAGCACTCCTCACAGTCGGTTTGGTGTACGTTTTCTTTGTTGTTTAGATAAAACTGCCAAAACTCTGACAGGTATTATTGTATGTCAGAATTGCAATACAATATTTGTTTAAGCCTAAAATGTTAGTCCATAATTGTAACATGGTGTTAGTAGGTTCACATTAAATTTCAGGTTTACGTTTCATGTTTCACACATGGCTTTTCTTATTATCCTAACATTTTACTTATGGATTTTCTTACAACCCTAACGATACGTACATTCAACCTTTTGGCAGGTATCTCGCTCCATATTCTTGACTCATTCCCTGATTTTGAGAAGGGATTGCCTGAAATATGCAAATAAATGCTAGAATGCACCAATGCACTGCCCGTCTCCTTGCATGTTCTGCCCACTATGATTAATTTGCTCCCATTGAAAACGACAGGCTCTGGTCTATCTTGGGTTAGTTCTAAAAATCTTTGGTTTAACTTTAACCTAGTGTATTTTAAGCTCAAGGCTCTGGATGATGGGAAAAGGTTCTTAGAGTGACATTAGGGAGAGAACTTCTAGCCTAGTCCAGAAATGTTCTGTTATGATTCATTTAGAAGAGTTTCACATTCAGCATCATACTGTACAGACACTTTGAGGTTGGTCTCCAAAAGTATTTATAAATAACAACCTGCTAATTTTTTATGTCTGTAAACAAATCCTCGACCTGCTGTGATATGAAGTCAAATAAATAGCTATTTGCTACAGTATATCCTAACAGTTTGAGCCACAGTATGTCTTGTCTTCAGGTTTCTATACCAGTATTTCCCAACAAATGTGTGCTATAAGTCAAACATCTGGTGGTCCCAGAGGAGAGGATTGGGAAACCCTTTTCCATACCATGCTGTTTTGCACTTTTATACTAAGGTTTGCTCAACTGCACATGAGTAAAACAAACAATGTTTTGGACAGTAGGGGGCGTTCTTGAGCTTTTAGATTCTATCTTGCTTGGTTACCTATTAAGCAAACTGACACACACCACTGAAACAACTCCATCCCTCATACCACTGGCCTCAGCGTAGAGCTACCGGAAAGACATGTTTACGTGTAAAGTTTTCATTTACTTCACTTTGAAATGACAGTATGAAAAACAGCCTCGAAAGCATAGGGAATAGACCAGTGCATATATTGTTGGCTCGAGAACCAACATGGTAACATTCAGTTCTCTTCATGGTTACACTGAGTTCAGATATGTGCCCTGAGGTTTCACTTCAGTTTGACGTTTCTCTGTTATTGACTGTCATTGTATTTACATAAAGGCCGTCAGGTAGACGATGCAGTCTAGTGAAACCACTAATGTTCAGCCCATTCCCAATGTGGTAAAGTTCTCAACCTGTTTGTTGTTATTGTGTTTTGCCGGTCTCCCATGGTTTTTGTAATGGGATCAATCGGACAGGTACAGACACAGTGTTATAGTGTATTAATTATGTAGTCAGGTGGCACGCAATGACTCTCCTTCATATTCCAGAGGTCAAAACGTTTCTGTATAGTTATGGGTCATTGAAAAATACCTTGGGTTGTGGGTGCGCCTGCGAGTGTGTGTGTTAACCCAGTTTCCTTGTGTGGTGGCCCAGGAAACAGCTTGAGGAGCTGCAGGAAGCGCACATGCTGAGGGGGCAGCTGAGTGCTGAGCAGCCATGACCTCCCTCAGGCACTAGCCGGAGCCTTCTTCGTCCAGGTACAGTAGGCTGACTGGTATGAGTATCATCTTTGAGGAAAATGTCCTTTCATGCTGAAATAGCAATAACACTTCGCTAGGATGCATCTCAATCAGAGAATGTGAGCGGAGTTGAGCGGTCGGAAATCCCGCTCATTGAGTGGTGCTTGTGCAACGCTCCGGCACTCCACATCCTTTCCAAACGCTCCTCGCTCAAAGGAAAAAAACTGCTGCTCCAAATTCACATATATTGTCTGTGACTTACTAAGAATTACATTCAAATTAAACAAAATAATACCTTATTAGGCTCCATCTACAGTCCCTTTTAATTCATTTTTAGAAACATGAGTTTGGCCTGAGTCACTGCTTTCAGGCTCAGGTGCCTGGAGAGCATGCCAGCAGCGGGAGAATATGCGCTCAGGTGCTTGCAGAGCCACTGGGAACGCTAAACACCCTTGGGACACTCTTGCCAGGCTGGGCAGGGATGAGTGTGTGTTTTTTTAAAGTTTTTTTCTGTACTATCTAAAAGCCTAAAGGATTTTAGGTAAAATAACCCTATCAAAACGGAAATCTCCTTGAAAGAGGTAATATGCCAGGCATATTGAGCCAAAATCAATGATGGCCTATTGTATAGAACGAAAATTAACGAAACTTTTAAGAGATCTGATTCTCACTTTATACAATGACCAACTTAGCTAGCTACCCACCTCGTTCCTTTCTGCTGTGCCTGGCATACACTGAGCTTGTGAAGTGAGCGCTATTGGAGCGAAATTGGAGTGGGCGAGAAGGCCGAAGTTCCAGGGAAACTTGCTCCAGTAAAATTGGGCATGCTCCACTCATTGCTCCGATCCGCTCACATACTCTGATCTCAATAATTTAGAACAAAAGCCAGGAGACTGATTCAGTTTTCCCATCCCTTCCTTAGAAGGGTTGGCTTTGAGACATTTCCTGTTATGGAAGGTGTAGGGGGATATGGCTATGGGAGAGTCCACATGACCATTGAATTAATTATTTCATCTGGTCTTAGTCACGCTCTGCACATGCTCACAAGTACACCACGCTAACCAGGAAGTGTGGTCTTCAAGCCAAAAATAGACAGGGGTCACGGGGGAGATCGATACATGGTATTTCACATAGGCTTAATCATTACAGTGTATCGATTAAAACTTTCAGAAATGTACCATCATGTCACATTGTGGAGGAGAACAATAGAGGGTGTTTTAGAGAGTTACAGGGAAATTCTGTTGTGAAATATTCAGAGTATCTCCTGTCCCCATTTGAGACCACAATTTCCTGGTTCAGATACATTTCCTCACTGACAGCAGCAGTTCACTCCTACTTTGATTCTAACCTTATTTTGGATGAATAGGCTTTATAATCGTTTTCCCACTTAAGACTTATAATAATATGAGTGAAATATTTTAGGCAAAATGTGTCTCACCTCAGTGGGTAATTGTTGATTTTTGTCTCTCTCTTTGTGTGAGGGACATACAATTTTATTTGTGAATGTGTCAGGTATGCCACTGACCCAGCCAGTTGTGCTGCTAGTTTAATCTGGTGACGTGCGACTTTGTCATGGAGTTATTATTTTACTAATAAAGACATACAGTACATATGAGATGAGTAATGTAGGGTATGTAAACATTATATAAAGTGGCATTGTTTAAAGTGGCTAGTGATACATTTATTACATCAATTCTTCCATTATTAAAGTGGCTAGAGTTGAGTCAGTATGTTGGCAGCAGCCCCTCAATGTTAGTGATGGCAGTTTAACAGTCTGATGGCCTTGAGATAGAAGCTGCTTTTCAGTCTCTCGGTCCCCGCTTTGATGCACCTGTACTGACCTCGCCTTCTGGATGTTAGCGGGGTGAACAGGCAGTGGCTCAGGTGGTTGTTGTTCGTGATGATCTTTTTGGCCTTCCTGTGACATCGGGTGGTGTAGGTGTCTTGGAGGGCAGGTAGTTTGCCCCTGGTGATGCGTTGTGCAGACCTCACTACCCTCTGGAGAGCCTTGTGGGCGGTTGTGGTTGGAGCAGTTGCCGTACCAGGTGGTGATACAGCCTGGTATGTCATCCGTATGCACTCGAATAGTAAATGGAAGACGCTTTTCCTGCAGTTCAGCCAGGTAGGCTACTCCAGTTGTAAAGCGAAGTAATGTGCTTTATATATGGAAATTTGTGAAATTAATATAGTATGCTTTGCCTATAGAAAGCTGATGGGATCCTCCTCTTTTTAATAGAGGCCATCGAAACGCTGTTTTGTAACGCAATTGCAAAGCATAGCAAATAGAAGTGCACAACAGGAACATTTATTCAATGCGTCAATAAACAATGAGGAGCTGGCTCTCGCTGCTCAACAGGGGATCTTATTCCGCTCAAACTCTGAATGCCGGGGCTCTCATGAAGTGTTTGATTTGATTTTCAACTGCATTTGCATTGACGGTGTGAGAGTGATGGACGAGTGAAACTCCTCATACACAACCACCATATTGTTTTCAACCACCCTGTTTTTCCAAATTCTAACATAAAAAAGCGAGGCACTAGGCAATGTTCACTCTAAACTCGCAGCTCCCTGGGACTTCCGTGCAGAAGAAATATCAGCCCTGGCAGATAAGCAGGAGATTGAACTAAACTCAACTTTCTAGAGTTTTTCCCATTAGTACACACTATCAATGTTTCCCTTTACTGTGAGAGTTTTTCCTAGCCACCGTGCTTCTACCTTTGAGTTGCTTGCTCTTTGGGGTTTTAGGCTGGATTCTGTATAAGCACTTTGTGACATCTGCTGATGTGAAAAGAGCTTCATAAATGAATTTGATTTGGAAAGTGAAGTATTTATTGTTGTGAACCCTAGACTGTATGATGTGAAAAGTGACTATAAAGATTTTCCATGAAGTGACACAGACACTTTCCTATCATGGTCATCCATATCAGAAGAAAGAAAGCTATTTTTTGCAAGGAGTTTCCCAGAGAAAGCACTAATTATTGTTGATGTTCCCACTTCATTTAAACAAGAAAAGCCAAGATCAGAATTACAGTACCAGTCAAATGTTTTGACACACTTAATAATTCAAGGGGTTTTCTTTATTTTTACTATTTTCTACATTGTAGAATAATCGTGAAGACATCAAAACTAGGAAATAACACATATGGAATCATGTAGTAACCAAAAAAGTGTTAAACAAATCAAAATATATTTTATATTTAAGAATCTTCAAAGCAGCCACCCTTTGCCTTGATGACAGCTTTGCACACTCTTGGCATTCTCTCAACCAGCTTTACCTGGAATGCTATTCCAACAGTCTTGAAGGAGTTCCCACATACGCTGAGCACTTCCTGCTTTTCCTTTACTCTGCGGTCCAACTCATCCCAAACCATTTCAATTGGGTTGAGGTCGGGTGATTGTGGAGGCCAGGACATCTGGTGCAGCACTCATCACTCTAATTGGGAAGTCAGGAACCAATACACACAGTCAGTTAGGAAAGCAAAGGCTAGCTTTTTCAAACAGAAATTTGCATCCTGTAGCTCTAACTCCAAAAACTGTAAAAACTGTAGTCCATGGAGAACAAGAGTACCTCCACACTCCTGCCCACTGCACTTAGGCTAGGTGACACTGTCACCACCGATAAATACACGATAATCGAGAATTTCAATAAGCATTACTCTACGGCTGGCCATGCTTTCCTCCTGGCTACCCCAACCCTGGCCAACAACTCCTCACTCCCCGCAGCTACTTGCCCAAGCCTCCCCAGCTTCTCCTTCACCTAAATCCAGATAAGATGTTCTGCAAATCCTGGACCCGTACAAATCAGCTGCTAGACAATCTGGACCCTCTCTTTTTAAATTTGATCCACTGCCATTGTTGCAACCCCTATTACCAGTCTGCTCAACCTCCTTTTCGTATCATCCGAGATCCCTAAAGATTGGAAAGCTGCCGCGGTCATCCCCCTCTTCAAAGGGGGTGACAATCTAGACCCAAACTGTTATAGACCTATATCCATCCTGCACTGCCTATCTAAAGTCTTCAAAAGCCAAGATAATAAACAGATCACTGACCATTTCGAATCCCACCGTACCTTCTCCTCTGTGCAATCCGGTTACCGAGCTGGTCACGGGTGCACCTCAGCCACGCTCAAGGTCCTAAACGATATCATAACCGCCATCGATAAAAGACAGTACTGTGCAGCCGTCTTCATCGACGTGGCCAAGGCTTTCGACTCTGTCAATCACCGCTTTCTTATTGGCAGACTCAATAGCCTTGGTTTCTCAAATGACTGCCTTGCCTTGCCTTGCCTTGTTCACCAACTACTTCTCAGACAGAGTTCAGTGTGTCAAATTGGAGAGCCTGTTGTTCAGACCTCTGGCAGTCTCTATGGGGGTACCACAGGGTTCAGTTCTCGGGCCGACTCTTTTCTCTGTATATATCAACGATGTCGCTCTTGCTGTGGGTGATTCCCTGATCCACCTCTACGCAGACGACACCATTCTGTATACATCTGGACGTTCTTTGGACACCGTGTTAACTAACCTCCAAACGAGCTTCAATGCCATACAACACTCCTTCCGTGGCCTCCAACTGCTCTTAAATGCTAGTAAAACCAAATGCATGCTTTTCAACCGTTCGCTGCCTGCCCAACTAGCATCACTACTCTGGACGATTCTGACTTAGAATATGTGGACAACTACAAATACCTAGGTGTCTGGTTAGACTGTAAACTCTCCTCCAGACTCATATTAAACATCTCCAGTCC
Source organism: Oncorhynchus mykiss (assembly GCF_057628025.1). NCBI lineage: Eukaryota > Metazoa > Chordata > Actinopteri > Salmoniformes > Salmonidae > Oncorhynchus > Oncorhynchus mykiss. The sequence goes on from NC_143043.1 coordinate 32,922,196, forward strand.
AAAATTAAATCTAGAATTGGCTTCCTATTTCGTAACAAAGCCTCCTTCACTCACGCCGCCAAACATACCCTTGTAAAACTGACTATCCTACCAATCCTCGACTTCGGCAATGTAATTTACAAAATAGCCTCCAACACTCTACTCAGCAAACTGGATGCAGTCTATCACAGTGCCATCCGTTTTGTCACCAAAGCCCCTTATACAAACCCACCACTGCGACCTGTATGCTCTTGTCGGCTGGCCCTCGCTACATTTTCGTCGCCAGACCCACTGGCTCCAGGTCATCTATAAGTCTTTGCTAAAGCTCCGCGTTATCTCAGCTCACTGGTCATGATATCAACACCCACCGGTAGCACGAACTCCAGCAGGTATATCTCACTGGTCATCCCCAAACCCAACACCTCCTTTGGCCGCCTTTCCTTCCAGTTCTCTGCTGACAATGACTGGAACAAATTGCAACAATCGCTGAAGCTGGAGACTTACATTTCCCTCACTAATTTTAAACATCAGCTATCTGAGCAGCTAACCGATCGCTGCAGCTGTACATAGACCATCTGTAAATAGCCCACCCAATCTACCTACCTCATCCCCATATTGTTTTTATTTACTTTTCTGCTCTTTTGCACACCAGTATTTCTACTTGCACATCACCATCTGCTCATCTATCACTCCAGTGTTAATTTGCTCAATTGTAATTAGTTCCCTACTATGGCCTATTTATTGCCTTACCTCCTCACGCCATTTTGACGCACTGTGTATAGACTTTATTTTTTTATTTTGTGTAATTAACTGTACGCTTGTTTATTCCATGTGTAGCTCTGTGTTGTTGTTTGTGTTGCACTGCTTTGCTTTATCTTGGCCAGGTCGCAGTTGTAAATGAGAACTTGTTCTCAACTAGTTTACTTGGTTAAATAAAGATAAAAAAAATAATAGTAAATATTGGTCAATTAGCCCTTACACAGCCTGGAGGTGTTTTGGGTCATTGTCCTGTTGAGAAACAAATGATAGTCCCACTAAGCGCAAAAACCCCCAGATGAGATGGCATATCGCTGCAGAATGCTGTGTTTGCCTTTCTTGTTAAGTGTGGCGGTCCTCCACGAGAGACCGTTTCATCATAGCGCTTGATGGTTTTTGCATCTGCACTTGAAGAAACTTTCAACGTTCTTGAAATTTTCCGCATTGACTGACCTTCATGCCTTCAAAGTATGATGGACTGTTGTTTCTCTCTGCTTATTTGAGCTGTTCTTGCCATAATATGGACTTGATGGAAAATTTTGCCGAAGAGGATGGCTGACATTTTACATGGCCGTAATCAATTGTGCTATTTTGTTCATTTTTTCCCCGTTGTTTGTAACTTGTTTTTTAAACTTATTTTGTACATCATGTTGCTGTTACCGTCTCTTATGGCCGAAAATCAGAAATGGGATTACTCACCACGGACTGGAAGAAGCTTTTTCCCTTTAACGAGTCCGACAAGAATGATATAATGCTCTCCCGGGAACAGTCCCAGATCCACATTATTTGCGTGAAGAAAAGACAGAGAAAAAGAGGACGCAGATCAGGGTGCCTTTTAAGAATCCGTAGGCGAGCGACTAAACTTCTGTTGACATTAATTCTACTTGCTGGAAGAAGTTATGCAGTTATTGGAAAATAAAATGGATGACTTACGATTATCCTACCAACGGGACATTAAGAACCGTAACATCCAATGTTTCACAGTATTGCTCGCTGAGGTAGAGTACCTTATGATAAGCTGTAGACCACACTATCTACCAAGAGATATCTCATCTATATTATTCGTAGCCGTCTATTTACCACTACAGACCGATGCTGGCACTAAGAGCGCACTCAACCAACTCTATAAGGCCATAAGCAAACAAGAAAATGCTCACCCAGAAGTGCCGATTCTAGTGGCCGGGGACTTTAATGCAGGCAAACTTACATCAGTTTTACCACATTTTTACCAGTATATCACATGTGCAACCAGAGGGGGAAAAAAACTCTATACCACCTTTACTCCACACACAGAGATGCATACAAAGCTCTCCCCCACCCTCCATTTGACATATGAGTGGATATGATATGATTCCTACTTATAAGCAAAAACTAAAGCAGGAAGTACCAGTAACTTGCTCAATATGGAAGTGGTCAGACGGGGCGGATGCTACGTTAGAGGGCTGTTATGCTAGCACAGACTGGAATATGTTCCGGGATTCATCCAATGGCATTGAGGAGTATACCACCTCAGTCATCGGCTTCATCGATAAATGCATCGACAACACCATCCCCACAGTGATCGTACGTACATCTCCCAACCAGAAGCCATGGATTACAGGCAACATCCGCATCAAGCTAAAGGCTAGAACTGCCGCTTTCAAGGAGCGGGATGCCTATAAGAAATCCTGCTATGCCCTCAGATGAACCATCCAACAAGCAAAGCATCAATACAGGATTAAGATTGAAACCTACTACACCGGCTCTCACGCTTGTCGGATGTGGCAGGGCTTGAAAACTATTGCGGAATACAAAGGGAAACCCAGATGCGAGCTGCCCAGTGACGCGAGCCTACCAGACGAGCTAAATGCCTTTTATGCATGATTCGAGGCAAGCAACACTGAAGCATGCACAAGAGCACCAGCTGTTCTGGATGACTGTGTGATAACGCTCTCGGTAGCCATTGTGAGCAAGACCTTTAAACAGGTCAACATTCACAAAGCCGCGGGGACAAATGGATTACCGGGGCATGTGCTCAAGGCATGCGTGGACCAACTGGCAAGTGTCTTCACTGACATTTGCAACCTCTTCCTGACTGGGTCAGTAATACCTACATGTTTCAAGCAGACCACCATAAGTCTCTGTGCTCAAGGAAGCGAAGGTAACCTGCCTAAAATGATTACCGCCCCGTAGCACTTACTTCGGTAGCCATGAAGTGCTTTGAAAGTTGTTCTCGGGTTGATGAGAGGTGTTGGGTTTGCGCCAGACAGAGTTTTCCTTGATGGCCAAACGGCTACATTTTAGTCTCATCTGACCAGAGTACCTTCCATATGTTTGGGGAGTCTCCCACGTGATTTTTGGCGAACACCAAACGTGTTTGCTTATTTTTTTCTTTAAGCAATGGCTTTTTTCTGACCACTCTTCTGTAAAGCCCAGCTCTGTGGAGTGTACGGCTTAAAGTGGTCTTATGGACAGATACACCGATCTCCGCTGTGGAGCTTTGCAGCTCCTTCAGGGTTATATTTGGTCTCTGTTGCCTCTCTGATTAATGCCCTCCTTGCCTGGTCCGTGAGTTCTGGTGGGCGGCTCTCTCTTGGCAAGTTTGTTGTGGTGCCATATTCTGGTGCCAAAGATTTTGATATTTTTTTATAGCCCAACCCTGATCTGTACTTCTCCACAACTTTGTACTTGACCTGTTTGGAGAGCTCCTTGGTCTTCATGGTGCTGCTTGCTTTGTGGTTCCCCTTGATTTGTGGTGCTACAGACTCTGGGGCCTTTCAGAACAGGTGTACGTATATACTGAGATCATGTGACACTTAGATTGCACACAGGTGGACTTTATTTAACTAATTATGTGACTTCTGAAGGTAATTGGTTGCACCAGATCTTATTTAGGGACTTTATAGCAAAGGGGGTTATAGCAAAGTTTTATATTTTTAATTTCACTTCACCAATTTGGACTATTTTGTGTATGTCCATTACATGAAATCCAAATCCAAATCTGTTTAAATTACAAGTTGTAATGCACCAAAATAGGAAAAATGCCAAGGGGGATGAATACTTTTGCAAGGCACTGTACAAATGACCTCTAACCTGTACCCCCGCACACTGACTCGGTACCCCCTGTATATAGCCTCGTTATTGTTATGTTATTGTGTTACTGTTTTATTGTTTTTCACTTTAGTTTATTTGGTAAATATTTTCTTAACTCTTCTTGAACTGCACTGTTGGTTAAGGGCTTGTAAGTAAGCATTTCACGGTAAGGTCTACACTTGTTGTATTCGGCGCATGTGTCAAATAAAGTTTGATTTGATTTGGTCTTTTACCAAATAAGGCTATCTTCTGTATACCACCCCTACCTTGTCACAATAAAACTGATTTGGCTCAAACGCATTAAGAAATAAAGAAAATCCACATATTAACTTTGAACAAGGCACACCTGTTAATTGAAATGCATTCCAGGTGACTACCACATTAAGCTGGTTGAGATAATGCCAAGAGTGTGCAAAGCTGTCATCAAAGCAAAGGGTGGCTACATTAAAGAATCTCAAATATAAATATATATTTGAGAACACTTTTTTGGTTACGACTTGATTCCATATGTGTTATTTCCTAGTTTTGATGTATTCACTATTATTCTACATGTAGAAAAATAGTAAAAATAAAGAAAAACCCTTGAATGAGGAGGTGTGTCCAAATCTTTGACTGGTACTGTACATGGTAAGAAGTGCTGAAGTCTCAGATAATGTGCACAGTCACGATGGCTTTGCTTTTGTGGCTCTTTATCTGGCCTAGTACTGGACATGAAACCTCTCAGGCATAAAATAATAACGCCTCAGTGGTGCTTTTGTCATGTCACTGTTTGCCACTTATTTGGCAATGTCAGTTAGCATTGATTTCACAAACCATTTAGTCAATGAACCTCTACCCAAGAGAAGAATCATTTTACTTCCATTGTCTTCATACAACAGAGATGACAACCCAGTGGAATGCACAGAGACACTCAGAACATTCCGACCCAGTCGATTAGCTCTTAAGTCTGGATGTGCATTAGCGTGTAACACTGTAGTGTCTTTAGAGAGTTACCTTATTCTCACAGACAGGTTAAGTGAGTCTTCAGAGTGAAGGGCACAGCTCTTGTGAGCTCAGTCAGTCCACTCAAAGCGCCGTGGTCACGCTACTGAGAACATCTGTGTTGTTTTTAGCTCAGAGAAACGGCGCAGGGAACTGAGCCTCTTCACGTTACATCCATAGAGAGAAATAGTAATGGTGTTTTGTAAGCACTAACTCTGCTATTGGTTCGTTGGACAAAGCCTATGGGGGAAATGAATGCCGTTTTTGTAGGGTTTTGGGATAAACACAGGCGTAGGAGATCTTATACGTTTTGTTCTATGAAATAATCTTCATCAGCTAACGTCACTTTTTGTCAATTTTGAAGAACTTATGTAATAAAAAAAGCACAAAGGTTTCATAATTCATAAAGGTCATGTTAACTGACTGCTATTATCTCATGGAACAAAACATATATCTCTTAAGCCTGTGTTAACCTCAGACCTTAGTTTTGGCATTTATTCCAAAACCCTATTCCTTTCCTATTAATTTTTCCCGTAGGGATGGCTGAACAAACCAGAGGTCACTCATTTCCAGGTTTTAGGACTACAAGCTGGCGAGCTGTACTCCCCACGCCCTATACATCTCATCTGTGCAGATATTTACGTCTTAACACGGACCTGTAGAAACTCAGACACATGTCTTTATGACATTCCTTGGATCCTTGGAGTGTTTGGAGTGTCCTGGCTGGCTGTAAGGTGTACCCTGAAGCAAAATGACCTCTGAGGGCACCCTTGGTTCTTTACTGACAAATGACACATTGCTGTTATTATTGAAATGCTCTGACCTGGATGGAGTTTAAACTAAGTGGATGGTTCTCTACCTACACAGTATGGAACTGTAGGATGTGTTGGTCACGTGTATCATGCCAGCTGATGAAAATAACAGTGTGATACATGTCATCTATAGACACCATATGTCATGAGAGATTGAGATCAGTTTTTCAGCTTTTTAAGATCTTGTAAGGCTGTTGTGCAGGTAAAACCAGATAGATCTGGGTCAAATATTTGTATGAATGTCAAATATGTCACTGAGGATTTTACTCTTCTATTTATTTTGGGTGTGTTGCTCTCTACTCATGTTGTCTCTGCGTAGTCAGTAGTCACTGAGACAGAGCCAGGCAGTGATTTGTAAATCCTTCCATTTGAGGCTGGCTGCCTTCTGGGTGAACCAGCTGAACCGGCTGACTCACTATAACTATGCATTAGGTGGCCAAAATCATGACAGTTGTGGAAACAGGAAACAGAACGTTTCGGTTCAATTGAATAAATAATCATGTTATTTGGACATGGTGGGATCTTTTTGTGTCTGTAAAATTAATAATGCATGAAATGGCTCTAAACAACACCTTTATATGCAAATATTGATATAATAGGCATCATATTGATATATATTGATATAATATCAACTGTTGGCTAGACTGTATCTGTGAGCTGTTGGCTAGACTGTATCTGCGAGCTGTTGGCTAGACTGTATCTGTGAGCTGTTGGCTAGACTGTATCTGCGAGCTGTTGGCTAGACTGTATCTGCGAGCTGTTGGCTAGACTGTATCTGTGAGCTGTTGGCTAGACTGTATCTGCGAGCTGTTGACTAGACTGTATCTGTGAGCTGTTGGCTAGACTGTATCTGTGAGCTGTTGGCTAGACTGTATCTGCGAGCTGTTGGCTAGACTGTATCTGTGAGCTGTTGGCTAGACTGTATCTGTGAGCTGTTGGCTAGACTGTATCTGCGAGCTGTTGGCTAGACTGTATCTGTGAGCTGTTGGCTAGACTGTATCTGCGAGCTGTTGGCTAGACTGTATCTGCGAGCTGTTGGCTAGACTGTATCTGTGAGCTGTTGGCTAGACTGTATCTGTGAGCTGTTGGCTAGACTGTATCTGCGAGCTGTTGGCTAGACTGTATCTGTGAGCTGTTGGCTAGACTGCGTCTGTGAGCTGTTGGCTAGACTGCGTCTGTGAGCTGTTGGCTAGACTGCGTCTGTGAGCTGTTGGCTAGACTGCGTCTGTGAGCTGTTGGCTAGACTGCATCTGTGAGCTGTTGGCTAGAGCTCATGTGTAAAGACCAGAGTGGGCCCATTACTATATAATACACATTTCTTGTGACAAAACCATCAGTAGAGTTAAAAATGCAATATATATTTTTTTTTAAATTCAGTACATGATAATTTTATTTTTATGTGCACTATATCATCACGCACAGCTTTTTACCCGCAATAAGTAAATTTGAAAATGGGTTTTGTTATACATAGTATGTGCCATAAGATTGTTCTATGAGGTTTCGTCATTGGTGCTGTACCGAAAGCCACATTGACAAATCTCAGACATTGTATGTACTGGCTCAAAATACATGCTACCCACACACATCATACAAAGACACCTGGAAGGCTATGGGAGGTACATGTTCTACTGTAACAGCACTACACATACCAAGCACAAGCATCAGTGGGGGCTATTGAAGAGAGGACGGGCCTTAGTGGTGGCTGGAATGGAGTCAATATAGTGGTGTCAACCACATGGAAACAACATCTTTGATGTGTTTGGTGCCGTTTCATTGGCTCCATTTCAGATATTGTTGTGAGCCTTCCTCCCCTTAGCTGCCTCCACTGCTGAGCATTCACCCCCCCCCCCCCCCCCCCCCACTCTCTGGTGGGAAGTGCGCATATTATTTTTATATAGATTCTAAAATATTTGCATGAAAATCTGTCGCCATTTGGATGGAAACCTAGCTAAAGGAATCAACATTTCAGACGGTATTTTATTATTTACCAGTCTGGGTCAATTTAAATTTAATTACTGCCGATTCGCTAATGCAGATATTTCAGTCTTTTCAATTTCCGAACTGAATCTACTCAATTGACGTAATGATATTGACACACTTTGCTTATCTTAAAGCCAGCATCAACTCAGCTGTTGACATGTTATCATCCTTTATACACACCTTGCCTCGGTGCATGACAATGTAAGCTCGCTGTGATGTCAGAGTTTGGAAATCTGGTCTATTCTGCATGTTCTCTCCTTTGATACAACTCATTTTGTTGTTAGCACTCTGAAAGAGGGAATTTTACGGTGCTGTATTGTTAATTGGTAGGAAAATATATGGCATCAATGGAAATGTACTAGTCACTTAGGTTACATTAGAATAATTCAACTCTGCAGTAGCTGATACCTAGTGGTGCTTCCCAGAGAATCCCCACAAAATAATAAAGTAATTCATGTTATTACAATGTTGCCTTGTAAGTACATAGACCAGTACATACACCTGGTCATTGCTGTACAAGTTGCAAAAAGCTGAGTGTTATGGTCGTATGTAGGCCTAATGAAGGAGAGTTCAAGTGAAGTGTCACTGATATGAATGTTAAATAACATTCACACACACACACACACACACACAAAACGTGGCCTTTGAGTCCAAGCCAGTGTCGGAAAGCAGAGTGGCTGAGAACGCAGCCGGTAGCTCCCAGTGATTAGCAGAGGAAAGGCCCCTTTTCACGGCTGCTCCCCGCCTGGACGCCGCCTCGCGACACCAAGATAACGGGCCCGTTGTTGGCCTGCAGGAAGCGAACAAAGACGCCACTGTCCCCCTTTCCCACTACTCTCCATATCTGTGTCCGAGCTTTGATTTCCCCCTGGTCAGCCAACAAGTATCTGTTGAGCAGTAATCTGAGTTGGGAACAGCAGGCCCTGTCCCAGGCCTGGCACTGCCCTCACAGCCTTTCCTCTCCTCTGTACCCTGCCATTATCCTTGGACACAGAATGGGATGATTAGGGAAACCCAATCTGGTGGGAGTAGCCTTAATGCTGCTGTGCTCTGCTGGGATGAAAGGAGAAGGGTTGTCTAGTCTGCTGCTTCCTCAGCCCTCCTGACAGACTGGTGGTTGTTTGTTGGGCAGGTAGAAAGCTTATTAAGAGTGTCGTTGAGGGTGAATAACCCCTCGTCTGTGTCTTTGGTACCCTGAGTGAGGGGGGTGGACAAAAATACAACTTTTTCCCTTTTTGTTGAATCTGAGTTCATTGCTACATACCGTTTCAGGATGGTGTCATCTCAGTCAAGGACATTGACCTGGTAATGTCAGAGGGGCTGGGAATGTGCTACGCTTTTATTGGTCCCATGGAAACCATGCACCTTAATGCACCTGAAGGTCAGTTCCTCGTTTGACTTACACATAGAGAGGCCGTCCCCAAAGAATACATATTTATATACGGTCCTCTTTGTCCTGTGTGATTCTGGCACATTTAACCATGTGCAATTATGGTTGGGTGAGAGGCAGAGCTTATGACCAGACCGTGATATTAGAGTTCAAAGAGGTCGCTCTGCTAGACCCTGAACATCTGTGAAGAGAAGAGGGAACTGTGGCCTTCACATGTCTCAGTCCCCTTTTACCATATAGTCATATATTGGGGGAAGGTGGGGTGTGTGTGTGCGTGAGTTTGAGAGAGAGAGAGAGAGATGTCATATAGATGTAGAATATGAAAGGGAAGTGTGAAAACTAAAGGTTAACCTTGCTCTGGCTGTACCACCGTGCTCAGAGAGTGAGAGAGCACTTTGGCAGAACAAAGCTGTCTTTTGAGCAACACAGATTAATGAACTCCTTCACACAAGTCATCTAAAACCACTATTACCAGGGAGGAATACATGTTGTACAGTACTCACACATTCTACTTTACCTGTTTTCCTTTTTCTTCATCATTTTTTATACCAGTCCTATTGTGCCAGTCTATGGTCATCTTCTCAAGTGATGAATTAACATCGGCCTGTGTAAGTGTAGTAAAATACACTTATCTCCCATTGTATGGAATAAAAACACCAGTAGCATGTGTTACATACAGCATGTTGCTCAGAACATCCAAAGGTTACTCAAGCCCATTCCTGTTGTGACTGTAGGTCGTCTAGTCTAACCCGTCCAATCAGATTGTAAAACACTCCGGTCCACTCTCTGCTTTGCTCTGGCTGAGTGACTATACTTTCCAGTTAGGACACAGAAAAGCCCTTAAACCAGAAAGCAGCGTCATTTTATAAGCTAAACACGAGACTGAAGGAGCCATGCACTTATTTTGTTCAGACTATTGAAGCAGAAGAGAGGAGAGAAAGGATCACTGAAAATGTCCTAGTCAGGTGAGATCTCTCTCACCAAAAACATAACTCTGTGAGAGAGCTTAGTTGGATGTAGCTGGCAGTTATCACACTGAAATGTTAGCTTTAGTCTGTCTCTGTAATGTTCATGTACACCACCACCCCACCACTGCGACTTGTATGCTCTAGTCGTCTGGCCCTCGCTACATATTAATCGCCAGACCCACTGGCTCCAGGTCATCTACAAGTCCATGCTAGGTAAAGCTCCGCCTTATCTCAGCTCACTGGTCACGATGGCAACACCCATCCGTAGCACGCGCTCCAGCAGGTGTATCTCACTGATCATCCCTAAAGCCAACACCTCATTTGGCCGCCTTTCGTTCCAGTACTCTGCTGCCTGTGACTGGAACGAATTGCAAAAATCGCTGAAGTTGGAGACTTTTATCTCCCTCACCAACTTCAAACATCAGCTATCTGAGCAGCTAACCGATCGCTGCAGCTGTACATAGTCTATTGGTAAATAGCCCACCCATTTTCACCTACCTCATCCCCATACTGTTTTTATTTATTTACTTTTCTGCTCTTTTGCACACCAATATCTCTACCTGTACATGACCATCTGATAATTTATCACTCCAGTGTTAATCTGCAAAATTGTAATTATTCGCCTACCTCCTCATGCCTTTTGCACACATTGTATATAGACTCCCCCTTTGTTTTCTACTGTGTTATTGACTTGTTAATTGTTTACTCCATGTGTAACTCTGTGTTGTCTGTTCACACTGCTATGCTTTATCTTGGCCAGGTCGCAGTTGCAAATGAGAACTTGTTCTCAACTAGCCTACCTGGTTAAATAAAGGTGAAATAAATAAAAAAAATAAAAAATGTACACATTCAGTGTTCAACTTGGAAGTAAGAAAATGGGGAATAGTACACCCAAGAAAAAAGTTACTCATTTAAATGCTTACACTCTAGAACCCTTACTAGAATCATCATAGAATATGACTAAAGTACTTGGAAGATGTTCATTTTCGGTCATAGTGAGACCATACAGATCTGATTTTGCTCCTCTGAACTTCTGTAACAAATAAGATCTTCTCATTGCCTTAAAGTCTGGCCAACCCTCTATGTATGGGCCACTCTCCCAGGTCTGGAGGGCTATCTCCAGTGCTACAGAGAGGGCATGAGGAGTGTTCTGATCGCTTTTGAACCTGTTCCCGAATTCTCTGGGGAGGCAGCCGAGCGCATCAACAAAGTAGGCTTATGTGTTTGTGTGTTGAACTGTTTGTACTAACTCCACTAGATTCTAGGACTAGGAAAAATATTTTCAGATTTGACTAATCAAGTTCAAGGTGTGAAAAACTGGGTTAGTTCAAAGAGTGCAATGTTTACATGTGGAACTTTTAGTCCAATGAGCTCAAGGTCGAGCGTTCTACATATTTCCTCCTCCTAGAACTTTACTCTGTTAATTAGACATTACTCAACCACATGCCATCAGGCTGTTCAAACATTATTATCCACAGATGGAGGCTGTCGTGAGAGAACACCCTGACCATAGGCAGAAAATATTTCACAAGCAGAAAATATTTCAAATTGGACCAATTTAATGCATCCAAGTGTATCCAACCAAGGAAATATTTTACCAGGCCAACAGCAGACAGAAATCCCAGCAGCTAAAACTACTCTCTACTCATCTCATCTTCTCCCTCCCTCCTCTGATGTATCCCTACAGGAGATGTGTGAGCTGACCCGCAGCACCTGTCTGCTAGGAGAGAGAGGAGGGATCAGCTCCTCATGGGCCTGGCCAAGCTCAAGAAGTGACCACTGGACTATCAACACCACTGATGTACAAGATGGACTTGTGTCTGGGACTCTTCTGTCCATTACTCAGGCCTTCACTGACCCTCACTCAGCCTGAGGAGCATGGTGATGAGAATGATCTGATCTCTCAATGGTGCCTACACTGGGGATGGTAATGAATACTGTAGCCCTGAGTCCTCACACACAATCGCTCAACTAATCTGGGATGTTGCTGTAGGAGCCCACACACACAATAAACCAATCTGGGGATTGATTGCCATGCCTTCTCAGAAATATATCCATGTTTTATGCAATCAACAAGTTGATGATCAGACAAAGGAAGTAATGGTTTGGTCATACCACAATGGTTTCTTGAATTGTGAATATGAATTGTTAATGTGATAAACTTGTTTAATGATTTTTTAATTTTTTTTATTCAAATGTTGAATTTCTCTAGGATTGGAATAGATTTGAATTGTCCTTATCAAGAACTAAAGATAAACAACAAACATATGAATTGATTGAAAATACATCATAGGGTTTTTCATATTGTGTTACATCACATTTTGGACAACTATGATTGGGATCTGTTAAATGGGTTGAACATCAAAAAAAATATCTTCCCTCTACATTTGTTCTGGTGATCTTGTGACTCATGATGACTATGTACTTTATACAGTATGCTTGACCAGTAATTAACACCGAATTCAAGTGTCCCGATCTGACAACAGTACATTTGAAGTTAATGTGATCACAGGGTGTATTCAGTGAAATGAAACGTTCAGAATGTTTAATCATACAGAGCGAAAAGTGGAGCGAGTTTCCCAAAGGCGGGAGCATGGTCCTTCTCGCCCGCTCCAGTTTCTCTCCAGTAGCGCTCACTTGACGAGCTCAGGGCATCGCCGGCCCAGCATGCATTTGTATTCGACTTGTGTGCTGCTATAGCTCTTTGCTTTGGCTACTATCATTTAGTATGCAAAATATTTTCATAAAGAAACTGATAAAAAAATCAAGGTGATTTACAAAGATGAGTAAGTGATGTGTTGTCTTAAATCTCTCTTGTCGTGATGTGTGTTTTGTTTTATATTTGTATTTTTAATCCCAGCGCCCGTCCCTGCAGGAGGCCTTTTGCCTTCTGGTAGGCCGTCATTGTAAGAATGTGTTCTTAACTGACTTGCCTAGTTAAAGGTTTTAAAAAAAAGGGAGTGCGGTGAACTGAAGAATCGTTGTGGAATCTGAAAAGAAAGTTATCCCGAAAGCCGTTATCGTGTACTTATTACGTGCAAATGCTAACAGAATGAAACGAGATGGGTAGCTAGCTAGGTGTGTCATTGTAGGAAACTATTTATAAACTAAAAATCAGATTAAGTTTCGTTAATTTTTGTTCTATTATCTATACAATAGGCCATCAATAAATTTTGGCTCAATATGCCTGGCATATTAACGTTACCTCTTGCAAGGAGCTTTCCGTTTTGATAGGGTTATTTTACCTAAAAATACTTTAGGCCTACCTACAGAAAAAAAAAACACATACTCATCCCTGCCCAGCCTGGCAAGAGTGTCCCAAGGGTGTTTAGCGTTCCCAGTGGCTCTGCAAGCACTGAGCACATATTCTCCCGCTGCTGGCATGCTCTCCAGGCACCTGAGCCTGAAAGCAGTGACTCAGGCCAAGCTCATGTTTCTAAAAATGAATTCAAAGGGACTGTAGATGGAGCCTAATAAGGCATTTTTCGTTTCATTTGATTTTAATTATAAGTAAGTCACAGCCTAGATGTGCAATTTATAGACTATAATGATTTAATACAACGAAATGTTATTTAAATGCTAAGGCTTAATGTCCGACAGCCTAGTGTGTCGCACTCGCAAATGCTTTACGATGTATTGTATTTCTTTGTAGACTATAGCCTTGAAATAATATAGCCTAAATAAATCATTTTCGTTCCTTCTCAGGCTACTTGTTTGGCTCCTGACCTAGTTAGTGTTTATATGCTGTTTAATATGACATGTAACCCATTTCAAATGATGACAACCTTTTCCGGTTGTTTATTAAAATACTTTTAATTGAAATCATAATGGTTTGGTTTCAATACTTCGAAACCAAATAGTCGATTCTGGTAGTCATAAAAATACATAGGCCTACTCTGTCCTGAACATGTCCCGGTATTCCGATTAGCGAGTGGAGTTGATGAGTGCTCTTATCCTTGGTCTCGCCCCTAGCGGGTGGATCCTCAAGAAGAGAAGATTATAAAAACTCAGGTGCATCGCTCCAGAGCTCACACACGCAGCTTTCTCAGTTGGACTTGTTTCCAAACAAATCACACTTTACTCTTCTACGTTTGGAGTTCCTTGACAAGACGGCGTTAAAGAGAACCGAAAATTGAAGTTGATGGAAGTTTGCTGATATTCCAGGAAAGTGGGAGGTGAGTTAGCTGTGATTTGTGACTCATTCGTGCCGCATATTCAACGGTTTTTTTCGGATTTATGTAACGATAGAGCCGATGGTGAATGAGATTTAGATGTTGTCCCCCTTATATACAGGTTAGAATTGTCAGGTTAGAAATTCGATGAGGAAACCAAAGTTGATATGTGATTGATTGTCGAATTGTTATGGACAGTTTGACATTTTGTGGCCTATTTTAATGAAAACAAAAGCGATTTAATTGATTTTTCTAAGATAATGGGAATTCACTTTCTTGTATGACATGATTTGTTTTGATCCGTCTCTCAATATAGCCTCACTGTTGATAGCCACTAGCCAGTGTTGTGTGAAGGTAATTACTTGACTGAAAACACACATTATATACTGGGGGGGGGAACTAAAACAAACACTTAACAGTGATGTAGGTCTACTGTTTTCCTACCCAGGGTCTGTTTGGTTTTCTGAAAATAAAACCTTTGATGTCCACTAAGAACTGAAATGAATTTGTATCCTTCTTTCCATTCTTGTGTTCTCCAGGTGGTCTCAGACAAAGTTGCCTTAGAGATGAGTTGGGTTGCTCTGTACACCCAGCTGGGCGGGGTGAACAAACACTCCACCAGCCTGGGGAAGATCTGGCTGTCTGTCCTCTTCATCTTTCGTATCACCATCCTGGTACTGGCTGCAGAGAGCGTGTGGGGAGACGAGCAGGCTGACTTCACCTGCAACACCCAGCAGCCCGGCTGCAAGAACGTCTGCTACGACCACTTCTTCCCAGTGTCACACATCCGCCTCTGGTGCCTACAGCTGATCTTTGTGTCCACACCGGCCCTGCTGGTGGCTATGCATGTGGCTTACAGGAAGAGTGGGGACAAGCGGCACATCATCGCGGCCTCACGAAGCGGTGGGGATGACAAGACCAGGCAGGTGGACCTGGAGACTCTAAAGAGGCGGCGTCTGTCCATCACTGGGCCTCTGTGGTGGACGTACACCTGCAGCCTGTTCTTCCGCCTCATCTTTGAGGCTGGCTTTATGTACGCACTCTACTTTGTCTACGACGGCTTCAAGATGCCTCGTCTGGTGAAGTGTGAGCAATGGCCCTGCCCCAACAAGGTGGACTGCTTCATTTCACGACCTACGGAGAAGACCATATTCACCATCTTCATGGTGGTCTCCTCTGCCATCTGCATGGTGCTCAATGTGGCCGAGCTGGCCTACCTCATCGCCAAGGCCCTGATGAGGTGCTCCACCAGGATTTCCAAGAGCCGTACCTATGCTCACCCTGATCATGTGGCCCCGGACAAGTCTCTACTACAGAATAAAAAGAATCAGATGCTGCTGTCGTCTGTTACGGATTCCTCCAGCAACAAGACTGTGTGAGGACAGCCCAGTGCCTGTTCTTTTTCATTAGAGACTACACATAACTAGGGAGTAGAAATCTATCAGTGTGTTGTTACCATGAGATGAGACCATACTTGGATTCTAGATGCCTGTAGCAGCTGAGGATGTAGAGGATATTTCTCTCTCAGTGCCCTAAACTACTTTTTGAGTTTTAAAAGTGAACGTGCTAGAATTGGATGTATTATTGTTATTGATATCAATTTAAGGTGCTTGTATGTTTGAGCTGTATGTCTGTTCAGGGAGTGGTAGGTTGAACAGAAGTGAGAAATGGGTCTAGAGTGCCACCTTCTGGTTTACAATGTGTTTGCAGGAGTTTGCTGTTTTATTGTGGAGAGCAACCAGAATTGGTTAACATTGTGTTCAGCTTTTGTGGGAGACTTTTCCAAAGCAGAAACTCACAAATGTGCAGTTTTGCTCCAAGTTCTATTTGAGGATCACCCGTGTACACATATCTGCCTGAATTCTAACAGTGACGAGTGGAATTTCTCAAGTACCAAAGCAATTTTAAGATGCAGTGCCTTGAGAGAGTCGCTATCAGCAGTGTCAAATAGTACCTGATGCTGTATATTGAGCACAATGTTTCAGGGAAGATGGCTGATCCAGTTGAACATTCTGGGCAGGTTTCCTGGACCCAGATGAAGCCTGTGCCTAGACTAGATGGCATGCTCAATTAGGAATATTAATTGTAAAGTGTTTTTTGGTCCAAGAGTAGGCTTAAACTGGGTCCTGGAAACTGGCCCTTTGAGCATGCCAACTGTGACAGACATGGCCTATTGTTGTCAAGACTGGTGGTAAACCTGGCTACAGAGCCTAACTGGGGGTGTTGTCTTTCAGCTTGCTGCTTATTTTAGCCACTGAACTAATCAGTGTACCTCTTTCAATGTGAGTAAGCAGACTGATCTACTGGCAAAAATGGCTTAATGTGCTCCGTCCAAACATACATGTAGAAGTTGGAACACCATAACTTGTATCACTGTAGTGACAATCTGACTGTTACCTGGGAAGACGTAGGGACACTTACCAGTGAGATGCATCCCACACATTTTGTGATGGCTCATGATTTGGACATTGTCATGGAAAGCAAACCGTAGGCTAACTTTCTCTCAATATTCAGTTGAGGTGCTATTTGTATTGTGATTGTTTAGAGGAAATGCCAAAGGATATCTGTAAATGCAACATTTTGAAAGCCTCATGGTCACACTTCAGCAGTTAGAAAGCTGATAGATATTAATTTGAAGGATGTTTGATTTGTATTTTTTTATCAGCTATCTGCACTTTGACCCCCAGTCTTGAGACTGTTTAATAAATGTTTTAAAAAAATGATACTTATTCCTTTCACACTGTTGGACTATCAGTTGTAATAACAATGATTGATTGCATTTGCATCAACCTCAGTCACTAGGATGCGCTTCTCTGGACAACCAAGAGAGGGCAGGAAGTTATTGATATAGGTTTTGGGGTGGGTGACTGCATTTGCTAACTTTTGATAGCCATATGACAAGTTAATTTTATTCTAGTGAAGTGTATAATCATAAATACCTAAATCACATACTTTATTTGACAGGCCTATGTTCTCCCCAGCTTTCCAAATGAACTATTTCTCACAGGTGGGTTACTGTATAGGCCTACTGTATTGTCAAAATCGCCTAATTCAGCCACTATAGTAGGCCAAAGGTCAGATGTAAAGGAATGAACGCAGAACCCACTTTTCCGGGATAACATACACCCCCAGACTGCATAGCCTATAGTTGAAGCTTGAGGGATGAATAAATAAAAACAAGTTTACAGGGGCGTGGCGTGCATTGGTCCAGGGTGATGACTTTCTGAATTCATTCATGCATGGTCACACAATGTGACAGTCGCGATAACTGGGAACTGGAGGGAGCTGCCCTTCGCGGAAACATTTCCAAGTTAAATTTGCCTCGGAAAAACGAACTTTCCTTGCGCAAGTTTGGCGGCGAATCCACGTGTGAAGAAGTTTGCGCATGAATATCTTGGCCTGGCTGCGTTTAAAAGAGTTTGGTAAGCTGGCAGAGGTGCCAGAATTTGGGGACAGGGGGAGAGGGGAGGTTACCAGCTTCCTTGGGAGGTCTGTAGGCTATCCGACGCACTCAAAATATGGCACCAATGGCAGACGGATATTGCTTTCGATATTTAAGTTGGGCTTCCCCAGTTTAAGGTATGATTGAAGTTAGGTGTGAATATCTTTCCCGGCACTGTCGTCCTAGACCGTGATGCTGGTAACTTATATATAAGCACATTTTATTTAATGACAATGTCAATGTTGAGTGTGCCTATTTTAATTATTATAATATAGGGTTACTACTGTAATATATAATCAGGATTAAATAATAGGATAACAAAGTTATAGGGATGCTTATTAAAAAGAGCCAGTGGACGGACACAAGGCCTATCCTGCACCCTTTGTAACTGAAGGCTATCTGAACATGATCAAATTAATCAATATGACTTATTTAATGTTAAACAAAACCTTCATAAAACATCTGATATTGAATGTATTCGATTTGTATAAACTGATGAGACATTGTCTGGACTGATATACGTGTTTAGACAAAACAACAAAAATGAACATGCAGCATTCCAACCTTATCAGATATGGTATTCTAATCACGTAGTCTTTATACGAGCCTAATAATAGCAGTGATAATGCAAATATAAATATATGAAACGTATACATGTTAAAGCATTCTGCATTGTTTTATACAGTCATTTGTTTCCCATAGCACTGATGACTTCAATAGTTAGATGCCTGTTTTTTTTTCTCCCATTGATCAGCACTTCAAATTCTGAGACTAGCATTGATTTGGGGTGGGTCATCATCAGACCCATCAAACAACAATTTTGGAATCGATTAATCTGAAGTTGTATCAATATGCGTAGGCCTATAATGTTAGCACTTCTTAATATATATTTCATATGTATTTGCTGTGAACTATATAGGCCTAATATATATATATATATATATATATATATATATATATATATATATATATATATATATATTTTTTTTTAATCAGGGTACAAACTATAGGGTGGGCTATTGATAAGGAGAGAGAAATAGGTGAAAGCATATTTCAAAATAGAAATGTATTTGCATATAAATTATTTGTCAAAATGCCTGTCTTTCCAAACTAATTAACATCCCAATTAGTGACACCATACTAGTTATGAATCAGATTATGGTAATTGTCACTTCAATAAGAGTGACACCATACTAGTTATGAATCAGATTATGGTAATTGTCACTTCAATAAGAGTGACAAAATACTAGTAAACCAAAGAATACCCATCATTAAACAAAATAACAGATTTAAGCAGACTGGCACATAAAATAACATAGATTTAAGCAGACTGGCACATAAAATAACATAGATTTAAGCAGACTGGCACATAAAATAACATAGATTTAAGCAGACTGGCACATAAAATAACATAGATTTAAGCAGACTGGCACATAAAATAACATAGATTTAAGCAGACTGGCACATAAAATCTAAGGGAATAAGCTTCTTTTTAGTTTGGGTTTGATGTAAATACATTCATGGACGAATATGTTAACTGATTTCTACTCTTTTTCGTTACAGGTGTCATATATATTCTGAACCCTAGTCGATGGATTTATTACCGTCAATAGAAAAACATTTTAGTAAGTTCCAACTATTTTATGTTCCTGCTTGTGTTTTGGTTTTGGTGTGAATAGTAGATTGATCTGCTTGTGTTTTGGTTTTGGTGTGAATAGTAGATTGATCTGCTTGTGTTTTGGTTTTGGTGTGAATAGTAGATTGATCTGCTTGTGTTTTGGTTTTGGTGTGAATAGTAGATTGATCTGCTTGTGTTTTGGTTTTGGTGTGAATAGTAGATTGATCTGCTTGTGTTTTGGTTTTGGTGTGAATAGTAGATTGATAGGCATCTACTGGCAAGTTCATGTGCACAACGCTAACCGAACGCTATATATCGATAACAAAAGGCAGTAGACCTATTTGTCTTCATGCTCCTGGTCAGTAAAAAAACATTCTAAAAGCTTGTTTTTGACCATCATTATGGGAAAGTGTCATACTGATTATTCTGTTTGGTTTCATTTATGCCGCATGACGGTGCACATTATTGCATAGTTAATAGTTTAGTTAATGCATGTTATTGTGAGTATGGTGTATTTGCATTTATTGGCTGCAATTTCTGATACAAATTACCATTCAATTCCCATTAAAAGAACACACATTTTTTAGACTCAAACATCAAATGGCCTCTGCATTGGTTATTTCTTCTCTCATCCTTTTTTAACAAGTGAGGTAGAGATGTATTAGATTTAGCTAATTAATAATTGTCATCATGTTAAAAGAGGCCTATAGCTGGACTTTGGACTTGACCCCTATGGCCCTATTGGATCTGTAACAGTGGGAGTTGTGTGTGTCAGGGCCTACACACCGCAGTCCAACCTCTGCTCGCTGCTGTTTTTGAACATTATAATGTTGATCTCAGCACATGCCATCTGGGCAGTGGAGCGAGCGGGTGAGCGAGGGAGAAAGAGAGAGAGAGAGAGAGTGTGTGAGTTTGACAGTAACTGAGAGAAAGAGTGGGAGAGAGAGAGAACAGGATAGTGAAAGAGTGTTAGCATAAATGTCAGGTTCATAGTTCTAAGCTAAATAGTGAAATAGGGGGATTCACAAAATGATATGACATTACCGAACATTTCTATACCATTCACTTCCTTTGACCAATTGTTCGATTGAGACAATTGATTCAGCGGTTTACGTCAATGACTTCTTCAAGGCCATTTTTTGTAATTCATTTTAATAAGCGCTTAATGTGTTGTGCCGATGTGAAGTGTGATTAACACTTTGTATGTTTGTGGGTGATGATACCTCTGCTTTCTCTCTCTAAGTGTGTAATGCTTATCTGTCCATGTTTTATTTGACTGCTGTGTATGCTTTATGTTACACAGCATCACTTTGACAGGTTTCCTGACAATCTCTTTTCCCCCCTCTCCTTGTCTCTTCTTCCCCTCCTCCCTCTGTTTGCTCCAGACTGTACTTTCTCCCTAGGCTAGAAATCTTGAAGCATGGGTGACTGGAGCTTTCTGGGGCGTCTGTTGGAGAATGCACAGGAACACTCAACAGTAATCGGCAAGGTCTGGCTGACTGTCCTCTTCATCTTCAGGATCCTGGTGCTGGGAGCGGCAGCCGAGGATGTGTGGGGCGACGAGCAGTCTGACTTCACCTGCAACACACAGCAGCCTGGGTGTGAGAACGTCTGCTATGATGAGGCTTTCCCCATCTCGCACATCCGCTTCTGGGTGCTGCAGATCATCTTTGTGTCCACGCCCACCCTCATCTACCTGGGTCACGTACTGCACATCGTCCGCATGGAGGAGAAGCGGAAAGAGAAGGAGGAGGAGCTGCGAAAGGCCAACAGACTCCAGGAGGAGAATGAACTCCTTTACAACGGCAAAGGGGATGCAGGTGGAGGAAGAGGACGAGGAGGAGGAGGTGGTAAAAAAGAGAAGCCACCTATCAGGGATGAGCATGGCAAGATCCGCATTAGGGGTGCCCTGCTGCGCACCTATGTGTTCAACATCATATTCAAGACCCTTTTTGAAGTGGGGTTCATTTTAGGTCAGTATTTTCTCTATGGCTTCCAGCTGAGGCCGCTATACAAGTGTGCACGGTGGCCCTGCCCCAACACTGTGGACTGCTTCATATCTAGGCCCACTGAAAAGACCATTTTCATCATATTTATGCTTGTGGTGGCTTGCTTGTCTCTTTTGCTGAATTTGTTAGAGATCTATCACCTTGGGTGGAAGAAAGTTAAACAGGGAATGGTCACCCCTGATCATGCATTGCTGCCCCGCTCTGATGGTGTGGGGCCTGAGTCCATGACTTCAGCCTCCAGAACTGCCCTTCCCAACCTCAGCTACCCACCGATGTACACGGACGTGACAGCTGGGAGCGGTGCCTTCCTGCCGCCCATGGCAGAAGCCTCCCCGGCAGAGTTCAAGATGGACCCCCTGCAGGAGGAGCCCTCATCCTCCTACTACATGAGCAGCAACAACAACCACAGGCTGACCACGCAGCAGAACTGGGCCAACCTGGCCACCGAGCAGCAGACTCGGGAGATGAAGGCCACCTCCTCCTCCTCTCCCTCTGATAGTGAGCAGCAGCCTCGTGAAGCTGCTCCCCCCACCACCACCACCAACCCTAGCTCCAGTGGGGGCAGTTTGAGTGGGGGGAATGGCGATCAGGAGGGAGGCCACGTCACCACCACAGTGGAAATGCACGAGCCCCCCGTTATGATCACAGACCCTCGACGGCTCAGCAGGGCCAGCAAGAGCAGCAGCATCAGATCCAGGCCCAAAGACCTGGCAGTATAGTCAGTCCCCCTAAATACACCTCCAACCTCCCAAAGCCCCCAATGATTTTTCTATATAAAAAGTACAAAATAATAAAAAAATATTTTTGTTTTTTTAATGGAGGCAATGTGAGGCAGGGGGCTGGAACTGGAGTTGTTGCCTAGTATATATCTATTAACAGCAGTTGATACCAGTGCAATTGGTGAGTTGTAGCATACGTGTTAGAATAAAAAATGCACACAGTCTGATTGTGCAATGTTGGTTAAAATGGTCTGACAAGCTGAAGGCTTCGATATACTGGACATCAGGGGACTTTATGGTTCTTATTCCAGTTTAAAATGGCCAAGTAACTTTTCTGTTTGATTTTGGTTTTAATGGCCTGGTATGTGTCAATGTGCTTTTGTCAACAGTGGTTATTGTTGTTGTGCTTATTTGATGAACATAAACGCCTATTTATTCCAATTAGGAATGATACTGTACATTCATCAAGTCGTTGAGTTTGGTTGGCAAATTGCTGAGAACCAACTTCGAATAAAACTGTTATGTGGAACAAGTACGTACAGGGTGATTTGAAACCACTTGTGTGTTTAGTATGTTTACTCTTATGCTGTTATACAGTTCCTTCAAGTTGAGCCTTTCTTGAAACAAGTTATTTTTAAATCATTTTTTTGGTGTATCAGAAAGTCGCTTGCAAGACAAACTAAATCCAAACATATATGCTCTCATTCTTTCTCTAAGATGAAGAATACTGTTCAATGTCAGCAATGACACCAATATGGGGGACAGCATTTGCTTGTTCATTATCAAACTTTTATATTGTACTTTAACACTTCCTGAATTTCACAAATCTAAATAACTTTTATTTTTATAATATTCAGGAAATAGCCTAGCTATTTTTTGTATTATGTGTTTGAAGAGTAGCAGTGGAATCTGTAAATGCAAACTACAACTCACTGATTCATTAACTGGTCTGCAGATGCATTTATCTGTCTGATTTTTACCCAGGATCCACTTACTGAACACATCATTTACACAAACTATAACCAGATTATGGGTCAAAACTAGAAGTTGAATGTGTTCTTGTAGTCTAAAGCTGGTACAAGGTTCCATGGTTCCAGCCCCTGCTCCTACATTTGATTCTCGAATGCAGAAATTAAGCAAATAAAGTATTTGTTTTTGCCTGAAATTAAAAAGCGCACTGCCATATGGACAATGAAAAGTTGACATCCGATTTTAAGAGGTTGAAAACAAAATATAAACCAAATGCTTCAACTTAAGACGGTAAATAAGATTTGGTTTTTCTTAAACACAACATCACTTTTTAATCATTGCATCTTCATGTTGAGGGTAACTCACTCTCATACTTTATTGGTTTTTCTTAAAAGTGCTATTTTTTTTTAAACAGAATTGAATTATAATGAAATCTAAATTCTAAACTGTAGTCAGTTTATGACAACCAAAACAGCTATATGGTACAAAACGGACAAACGCAATGACGTTGCAAGTGTCATAACGCCAGGATGAAAAGTCCATTCTCATTTCTTATTTTTGATAGAAGTTCAACTATTACTGACTACTTCACCTGTTGTAAGCAATGGGAAGCATATGCTTCCGCCTAGTTAGTGTAAATGTAATATTTCACATTGTAGATTACCTGAACCATCTTGAATAAATGAATAGCTATGCAAGTAATTGCACAACACAATCATTCACTTAAAATAGGCCTTTTCTTAAATTACTTGTGAAACATGATTGGTATAATACCACGCTTCTATGTATTTCTTACATAGTTCTTATACGTTCAAATTACCATATGCGTATAGTTTATAGTTCGAGAAGGATCATGAATAAACACAATAACAAACATTCAATGCAAACTAGAAACCATAGTTACAACCGTGGAGAGACTACCCAAGGAGAATATGCAATCCTTTGCTTATAACAGTGTTACTCTTATTGGGACAACCGTTTTTCCCAATGTATGTTACCTTTTCATTTAAATTATTTAAATGTCACAAACCACAAAAAAAATCTGTGTTATTTGCATTTGTCATTTTGGTTCTCAAAGTTTATATTTTAGTAAAAAGGTAAAAGGTTTGCACATTTAGGCAAAACATGCTGTTCTAAGAAGTTTATATTGGTAGGAGAGAGAGTGGAAAAGTGGAGAGTGGAAAATGTCTTAACAGTTAAACACAACGGCTCTTTGCGTTAAAGACAGTATTTTTTTAAAAATTACGTCAAATGTCATGGTCTGAGACGATTGCAGAAAGTTTGGGTTTTCAAATATAGAAAAAAGTGGGCTGTGAGTATTTCCTGTGTGCTCACTCAGTGCTTTCACTATGTTCTCAACACATTCCTGTGACTCGCTGGTTAGCTTGTATTAAAACATCACACTAATGTTGAGACAATGTTAGCTGGGTAGCTGGCCCTTTTCTTCTTCTACACACAGCAACTTGTGTATCGTTTTGAGTTGCCCGCAAGCCCCTCATCCAATAGGTTAATATACAGTAGCTTTCTTCAAACTCTTGGTGTGTGTCATGCTGAGTGTGATTTCTCTGGCCAGTCAGGGAGTAGGAACCATCTGCATTATGCTCAGAACAACAGCCTGTTTCAATGCTGTCTTAAGAGAAGTGCCTTGTGTATGACATTTTGTAAAAACAAGTTGATGTAAATGTTAATTTACCTCAAATGTTTACAAAACTGTTATTAAACAAACTTTTTGTACCATATTTCCGGTATATGTGGCAATCAATAAAATTGAGCCAGTATGTGGACCTACTGTACTTGAGTATACATTTTCAACACACACACATTCTGCACCTTCATGAGTAGATAATATCTTGGGGAAGCTGGGATGCATCTTGTACAAGAGCTCACACTCACTGACCTTTAAATGTATCGCTCCCTCTCTTCACATTCCAAGGTTGGATGTGAGAATGGGATATTGCGCTGGAAAGGAGGAAAGAGTGACACCACTCCCCACAGTGCTGACTACCCTGCGAACACACATCCACACATATAATTAAATTGAGACCAGCGTGTCAGTCTCACACGTTGGAGACAAACATCTATCACAAATCCATTAAACACCATCACACAGACCCAGCAACTTTTACCAGCACCGGTGGACCAACTCCCCAACATTAAACCTCTGGGAAAGTTAATATGAGTTTGGCACAGAGGTGGCATATAATAACTAGGATAAAAATAGAGACAATCAACAGTATTATAGTAAACTGCAACCCAAGAAAACTGAGGGCAATGTAGTTAGCCAGCTGGCTTATGAATATGAATTAAGACATCAAGGTGTCGACGATATCTACATTGGGCACCACGAGTCAATGAGTGATTCGTAACCTGCCTAAAACAACAAATGACCAGGCTTAGGGGAGTCTAGTGTTGAGCCTGGAGTCTAGTGTAGAGCCTGAAGTCTCAAAGTAGAGCCTGGAGTCTCAAAGTAGAGCCTGGAGTCTCAAAGTAGAGCCTGGAGTCTCAAAGTAGAGCCTGGAGTCTCAAAGTAGAGCCTGGAGTCTCAAAGTAGAACCTGGAGTCTCAAAGTAGAACCTGGAGTCTCAAAGTAGAGCCTGGAGTCTCAAAGTAGAGCCTGGAGTCTAAAGTAGAGCCTGGAGTCTAATGTAGAGCCTGGAGTCTAATGTAGAGCCTGGAGTCAAAGTAGAGCCTGGATCAGGAGCACCTGACGCATGAGAATGAGCTAGGAATGGCCCTTCAGGCTGTCCCTGGAACTCATGGGAACCAGGGAAGCAAAACCTACACATCTACAAATTAAATGGACACCTGTTCTGAACTTGTGGACATGTTTGAGAGTTGGGAAGAACAGTGGGTAGAAGATGAGAAATGTAGGGAGAATGACAATGGACAAAGAAATGTGAGTAGGTACAATAGAACAAGGAGGAGTAGAGTGATTAGTATTGGGTGCATAGATCAGACAGGGCCAGCCAGACTGGCAGAGGAACAAGATAGAGAGATAACAGATAGGTGCGGGGGTACAGGGTCCTGTGGCTGAGGAGTGTTGGTAGATTGCTGGTGGGTTGGCAAGGAGCTGCTATGTGAAAGCTCCTCTGCATGCTGCCAGGGCACAGAGGCACCAGCCCTGCCCGCAAGGCCCAAAACAGACAGCAGTTATTTATAGCCTTTAATCGCCTAACAAATTCACACTAGCCCCAGAGTCCGAATACTTCAGTTAGCCAGTCAGTCAGTCAATCAATCAGTCAGTACCCAGTTGTTAATTTCAGTAGTGCCCTGGATGTTTTTATGGGGCCTAGAATAGCCTTCCCACAGACATAATCTTCTAATACAAGGCCTCAAAATTCAGTGACAGGGTGTGCGTGGGTATGTGTGCGTGTGAGAGAGAATGAAGGGTTAAACAATGATGTTAATTAAACCTATAGTGAAGACATTGGAACATTGAAACAGTGTGGCCAAATACATTCCATGTTTTATTCTGTCAATTCAGCAAGTTAAATTACATTTGATTCATGAATCGTATCCACATAGAAAATAATGTGCCATTTTCTACTTAACCTGTTGAGTGTAGGGGGTAGTATTTTGATGTTTGGATGAAAAACAAACCCAAATGAAACTGCCTATTTCTCTAGCCCAGAATCTAGAATATGCATATAATTGTCAGATTAGGATAGAAAACTATTTGAAAAAAATACTATTTGGAATTTGTCTGCCCCGTCGTGATCGCTCGAGCCTGTGGATTTCTGAACAAAACGCGCCAACCAAATGGAGGTATTTTGGACATAAAAATAATCTTTATGGAACAAAAGGAACATTTATTGTGTAACTGGGAGTCTCGTGAGAGCAAACATCTGAAGATCATCGAAGGTAAGCGATTCATTTTATTTATTTTCTGACTTTCGTGACCAATCTACTTTGCTGCTAGCTGTTTGTAATGTTTTGTCTGCTGAGAGAGATGTCCTAAAATAAACGCTTGGAAGCTTTTGCTGTAAAGCTTTTTTGAAATCTGACGCGCCAGGTGGATTAACAACCAGCTAAGCTGTGTTTTGCTATATTGCACTTCTGATTTCATGAAAATTAAAAAAAAATAGTAATTTAATTTTGGCAATTCAGCGGATGTTGACGAAAATGATCCCGCTAACGGGATGGGTGCGCCAAGAAGTTAAGTGATAATGCCCGAGAAGCCGGGTGTTTGGAGGATATACTGGCACGGTTAGTCTGCCCTCAACGAACAACACCCGGCTTCGAAGGCATTATCACTTTTATACAACGGATTACCAACATGTTCAAATAATGATTGACATGTTTTCATTAAAATCATTATTTTGATTAATTTAGAGTGGGGCAAAAAAGTATTTAGTCAGCCACCAATTGTGCAAGTTTTCCCACTTAAAAATATGAGAGAGGCCTGTAATTTTCATCATAGGTACACTTCAACTATGACAGAAACTAAATCCAGAAAATCACATTGTAGGATTTTTAATGAATTTATTTGCAAATTATGGTGGAAAATAAGTATTTGGTCACCTACAAACAAGCAAATTTCTGGCTCTCACAGACCTGTTCTTCCTCTGTCCTCCATTTGTTACCTGTATTAATGGCACCTGTTTGAACTTGTTATCAGTATAAAAGACACCTGTCCTCAACCTCAAACAGTCACACTCCAAACTCCACTATGGCCAAGACCAAAGAGCTGTCAAAGGACACCAGAAACAAAATTGTAGACCTGCACCAGGCTGGGAAGACTGAATCTGCAATAGGTAAGCAGCTTGGTTTGAAGAAATCAACTGTGGGAGCAATTATTAGGAAATGGAAGACATACAAGACCACTGATAATCTCCCTCGATCTGGTGCTACACGCAAGATCTCACCCCATGGGGTCAAAATGATCACAAGAACGGTGAGCAAAAATCCCAGAACCACACGGGGGGGCCTAGTGAATGACCTGCAGAGAGCTGGGACCAAAGTAACAAAGCCTACCATCAGTAACACACTACACCGCCAGGGACTCAAAGCTGCAGTGCCAGACGTGTCCCCCTGCTTAAGCCAGTACATGTCCAGGCCCGTCTGAAGTTTGCTAGAGAGCATTTGGATGATCCAGAAGAAGATTGGGAGAATGTCATATGGTCAGATGAAACCAAAATATAACTTTTTGGTAAAAACTCAACTCGTCGTGTTTGGAGGACAAAGAATTCTGAGTTGCATCCAAAGAACATCATACTTACTGTGAAGCATGGGGTGGAAACATCATGCTTTGGGGCTGTGTTTCTGCAAAGGGACCAGGACGACTGATCCGTGTAAAGGGAAGAATGAATGGGGCCATGTATAGTGAGATTTTGAGTGAAAACCTCCTTCCATCAGCAAGGGCATTTGAGGATGAAACGTGGCTGGGTCTTTCAGCATGACAATGATCCCAAACACACCGCCCGGGCAACGAAGGAGTGGATTCGTAAGAAGCATTTCAAGGTCCTGGAGTGGCCTAGCCAGTCTCCAGATCTCAACCCCATAGAAAATCTTTGGAGGGAGTTGAAAGTCCGTGTTGCCCAGCAACATCCCCAAAACATCAATGCTCTAGAGGAGATCTGCATGGAGGAATGGGCCAAAATACCAGCAACAGTGTGTGAAAACCTTGTGAAGACTTACATAAAACGTTTGACCTCTGTCATTGCCAAAAGGGTATATAACAAAGTTTTGAGATAAACTTTTATTATTGACCAAATACTTATTTTCCACCATAATTTGCAAATATATTCATTAATAATCCTACAATGTGATTTTCTGGATTTTGTTTCTCATTTTGTCTGTCATAGTTGAAGTGTACCTATGATGAAAATTACAGACCTCTCTCATCTTTTTAAGTGGGAGAACTTGCACAATTGGTGGCTGACTAAATACTTTTTTGCCCCACTGTATTCATACTATTTCATCCTTCCACAAGATATTGTCCCGACACAGATCTAGGGTTGCAACCAAAGCCGGCTGGTTGTTCGTTCTATTGGTTCGGTTGCCAGAGACGTGACCCAGTCATCCATTCTTTTTGTTCTGTATCTATGGGCGCGACCCAGTTGTTCAGTCATTTTGTTCTGTATCTATGGACGCGACCCAGTCGTTCAGTCTTTTTATTCTGTATCTATGGACGCGACCCAGTCATCCACTCTTTTTGTTCTGTATCTATGGACGCGACCCAGTCATTCAGTCTTTTTGTTCTGTATCTATGGATGTGACCCAGTCATTTGTTCTAAATGTTTCATTGCCATACTGGCTGGCAACGATCTTATCCCCTGCTTGCTAGCTAGCCAACTACGGCTAACTTACAGTCACGTCAAACGGTGCAGATAAACAAATGCAGCTACTGTTGTTGTTCTAAGTTGTTTTCTAATGACATTTATTTGGATACATCCATAACAATGAGCTAACGAGGCACGATTTTTCGCATTGGCATAGAAAATGTGCTCTCTCGTTAATAAGACACTGTTGTTCTGAGGAGCTAGCCAACAACACAGCGAACACAATAACTTCAAACTGAAGCTGGAAAGACTGCAAACTAGCTGCACTTAATTTCGTTTGACCTTTTTTCAATTGACATTTCTTGCTATATATCCATAAAAATGATGCCAGCCGATTCATGATTTCGACTGGCTGAGAAACGCTGCCTGTGTCTCTCTAGTCTCGACTCCCTGACCCTACACACTCATAACTAAGGGACAGTTTTAGATCGAATTTGAATATTGAAACAATGTTGCAAATGTAGGAGAGGTAGACAATATGGTTTATACAAATCTCCTCTGTTGAAAACTAAATGTTAGTCTAAAAGAAATGTGAGATAATGTCTAGATGCTTTTTATAGTGGAGATCAAGTTGATAACTTCCCTGCCTGGGCTGATGCGACAGTGGATTGCGCAGTCATATGGAACAGAGTAAATAGGCATTTTAACTTCATGGATTTAGCCGGTGGTAACTTGTGGAAAAGGCACCGGCTGGAATGCGCTTTTAACCAATCAGCATTCAAGATTATACCCACTGGTTGTATAATCATGATTATAAACTGGGTGGTTCGAGCCCTGAATGCTGATTGGCTGACAGAAGTGGTATATCAGACCGTATACCACGGGTATGACAAAACATCTATTTTTAACGCTCTAATTATGTTGGTAATCAGTTTATAATAACAATAAGGCACCTCTGGAACTTTGCATTGCGCATAAGAACAGCCCTTAGTCATGGTATATTGGCCATATACCACACCTCCTCGGGCCTTATTGCTTAAATAGACGGATTGGAAAATGGCATAGATCCTAATCCTGGTATTGAGTACTTCATGTCCTGTAACTTTTCTACAGTGTGGCCAAACAGTGCATCCAATAGGGATCCTGTGTTTTGACTGTCCATGAGAAAGAGGGGCTTGTCACAAGAAAGTGAGGTAAAGATGACAACACACCCAGTGACAGAGATGTGGGAACATGGGGATGAGAAGGACATAGGGATGAGGAGAGGGGCTGATCTCAACAGAGACTCCTACAGGCAGTGCTAGGTTATCATAGTGCCCGTCTCTTAGTCTGAGTATGAAAACTCCCTGTTTGAGTGAGAGAGCTGTGTGTGTGTTTATTGGAGGGCTACGCCCACTGCTTCCTTAAGTCCCCCAAATAAGGATAGGTCATCCTAAATGTAACTTAATCCACCCCGACAACCCTCTATTGAGAGTTAGCCTTTAAAACCAGCTCCCAAGGTTACAGGGCTGTGTAACGGAGGTGGACACTATCCTGTCGACCCACTCTTTTGGCCAATGGGAAGGACAAACTAAACCATCCATAACTTACACAGGGAGCAAATAAAGATGAGAAAACATCTACTGTCAGATACAGCTTTGTTGAGGATTGACAATGAGGCAAAAGCAAAACAAAGTTGTCAGGTGTTTAACTTAAATACTTGTATCTTTCTATCAGTCCCCCTGGGCTTTTTAAATCTTTCTTGACTGGGGTATGAGACATGTGTTGGAGCACAAAACATTAGAAATGCAGTTGTCATCCATTCCATCCCCCCTATACGGTCCAGTGCAGCTGTGCGCTCTTCACCCCCGCTCCCACTCTCTGTTGTTTTATAATTAAATGGCGACATTAGTTCATATCATGTGATTCGAAAAGGATTCATCACACATTAGAGGCCCTAATCACCACCTATAGTCTGCCCTCGCCTGGGCTGCAGGGTTCACCCACATGACCCTGCTGAGCGCAGCGCTTCCTTTATGCCCCCTGAAAGAACCGGGGATTGAGCCCAAACAAAAAAAAACAAGAGGTTGAAAAATGTTTTTACACCAGGCCTGCTCTCTCTCAGGTCTGGCTGTGTGCGCACAGGGCCGTTTTAGCTTTAGATCAATGGGACAAGTTATTGGAGTCTGGCCAACTCTAACCGATAGAAAAGAAAAAAGCTGCCTCTTCAAAAAAAGGGGTTGTCATACCTTTGTCATAATGCTGTGAAATGGCCTGTTTAAACACCTGAAGTTTATGCTAGACCATTTAAAGGTTAAGATTTCCAGATAGATTTAGCACTGCTAGTGGGGAAGGTTACAGGGGTCTATGTCCTCTGAAATTCTGGTGGGATGGCCATTAAGGCCTTACGTCAGTCACACACACAGGGGAAACACTGCAGCCCCTTTCACACGCCCCTGTCGTGGAGTTCAGCATAGCAGCATTCATGTGGGGAATGATGGATATTATTTTAACATGACCTTGTGCTGTGATGTTAAGAGTTTAGGCACCATCTGCCCATCTATGCACTGGTCAATAGAGAACATGCATGCTCATGGCATATAGCGCCCCCTATTGGGAACATGTTCAATACCCTTGTTCAGAATGTTTTTCACAATAATATGAACACTAAACAGGAATATGAATTACATGCCAGGGAAAAGAATGGACAATTTTGAGTTCATTAATTGAATTTCAATTCATTTCCTGAGTTGGCCCCAATCACTTTAAATCTAACAGTGGATGATTATCAGAATGTCACCATCATTATGATATTGTATGGCAATACATTAACATATGGGCAATTCTACAGTAAGAGTGATGCTGAGACTAAGATTTTTTTTATTACAATGTATGCCAACAAAAACCAATGACTGCAAATGTAAACAAACCATACAACTCTTTGCACAAGGACTAGGTTTAACAATGTCCATTGACAATTTTACAAAAACATTTACTTGAAGAACAGTGCAAAGTTTGGTAAAAAAAAAGAGGGTTTGTGCTGTCGGTGCAGTCATTCCGTTACCAAACTTTACATCTACACAGTTCAAGTAAATATGATATTGTAAAGAATTATTTGTGGAAAATGTTAAGTCATCCTTCTGTATAGAGTTGTATGGTTTGTTTAACTTCGCAATCATTGCTTTTTGTTTGGCTTAATTTTAAAGGGAAAGTCTCACCATCGCTCTGTTTTATCGTGGAATTGACCATATCAATTCACTGAGAGAAAATAGGAATGGAATGCCATTATTTTCTTACTAAACTTGATACTATTCACTACTCCTCACTGGGAACACACTGGATAAACCAACAATGTTTCCACATCATTTCAATGACATTACATTGAGCCAAAGTGAAATAGACATTGAATTGACGTCTGTGCCCAGTGAGCTTACATCACTTCCTGTCATGTGATCCCCCAGCCTCTTTTCCTGGGCGAATTGTTGACATGCGTCACCCCTTTATGCCCCCTCTATCTGCCACCTAATAGATATGGGCCTTCATCAGTGGGCTGTCTGCCGGTCACCTTGTAATGCAGGAAACAAGTTACCACGACTACATGCGAGGGCCCTAGTGTTACGCCACTGACGGAACCAGTGAGGCGGCACTCACATGGACACATCCTCATCCCGTCAGTCGAGGATGCCTGGTCGTTCTTTAAAAGTAATTTCCTCACCATCTTAAATGAGCATGCACCTTCCAAAAAATGTAGAACTAAGAACAGATATAGCCCCTGGTTCACTCCAGACCTGTCTGCCCTCGCCCAGCACAAAAACATCCTGTGGCGAACTGCAATAGCATCGAATAGTCCCGGCGATATGCAACTGTTCAGGGAAGTCAGGAACCAATACACGCAGTCAGTTAGGAAAGCAAAGGCTAGCTTTTTAGAACAGAAATTTGCATCCTGTAGCTCTAACTCCAAACAGTTTTGGCACACTAAAGTCCATGGAGAACAAGAGCACCCCCTCAAAGCTGCCCACTGCAGAAGCTAGGTAACACTGTCACCACCGATCAATCCACGATAATCGAGAATTTCAAAATGCATCTCTACAGCTGGCCATGCTTTCCTCCTGGCTACCCCAACCAACAGCTCCGCACCCCCCGCAGTTACTTGCCCAAGCCTCCCCAGCTTCTTCTTCACCCAAATAGCATATGTTCTGAAAGAACTGCAAAACATGGACCCGTACAAATCAGCTGGGCTAGACAATTTCAAAAAAATTATTCTCCGCCATTGTTGCAACCCCTATTACCAGTCTGTTCAACCTCTCTTTTGTATCGTCCGAGATCCCTAAAGATCGGTTAGCTGCCGCAGTCACCCCCCTCTTCAAAGGGGGAGACACTTTAGACCCAAACTGTTATAGACCTATATCCATCCTGCCCTGCATTTCTAAAGTCTTCAAAAGCCAAGTTAATAAACAGATCACTGACCATTTCGAATCCCACCGTACCTTCTCCGCTGTGCAATCCGGTTTCCGAGCTGGTCACGGGTGCACCTCAGCCACGCTCAAGATACTAAACAATATCATAACCACCATCGAGAAAAGATTGAAGACGGCTGCACAGTACATCGACCTGGCCAAGGCTTTCGACTCTGTCAATCACCGTATTCTTATCGGCAGACTCAACACCCTTGGTTTCTCAAATGACTGCTTCACCTGGTTCACCAACTACTTCTCAGACAGAGTTCAGTGTGTCAAATCGGATGACCTGTTGTCCGGACCTCTGGCAGTCTGGGTGTACCACAGGGTTCAATTCTCTGGCCAACTTTTTTCTCTGTATATACCAACGATGTTGCTCTTGCTGCGGGTGATTCCCTGATCCACCTCTACGCAGACGACACCATGCTGTATACATCTGGCCCTTCTTTGGACAGTTAACAACCCTCCAAACGAGCTTCAATGCCATACAACACTCCTTCTGTGGCCTCCAACTGCTCTTAAAACGCTAGTAAAACTAAATGCATGCTTATTAACCGTTCGCTGCTCGCACCCGCCCGCCCGACTAGCATCACTACTCTGGACGGTTCCGACTTAGAATATGTGGACAACTACCTAGGTGTCTGGTTAGACTGTAAACTCTCTTTCCAGACTCGTATTAAACATCTCCAATCCAAAATTACATCTAGAATCGTCTTTCTATTCCACAACAAAGCCTCCTTTACTCACGCCGCCAAACATACCCTAGTAAAACTGACTATCCTACCGATCCTCGACAATGTCATTTACAAAATAGCCTCCAACATTCTACTCAGCAAATTGGATGCAGTCTATCACAGTGCCATCCGTTTTGTTACCAAAGCCCCATATACCACCCACCACTGCGACCTGTATGCTCTAATCGGCTGGCCCTCGCTACATATTCGTCGCCAGACCCACTGGCTCTAGGTCATCTATAAGTCTTTGCTAGGTAAAGCTCCGCCTTATCTCAGCTCACTGGTCACGATACCACCACCCACCTGTAGCACCCGCTCCAGCAAGTTTCTCTCACTGGTCATCCTCAAAGTCAACACCTCCTTTGGCCGCCTTTCCTTCCAGTTCTCTGCTGCCAATGACTGGAACAAATCGTAAAAAAATATATAATAAAAAAAAAATAATTGCTGAAGCTGGAGACTTATAGTTCCCTCACTAACATTAAACATCAGCTATCCGAGCAGCTAACTGATCGCTGCAGCTATACATAGCCCATCCAATCTACCTACCTCATCCCCATATTGTTTTTAATTTACTTTTCTGCTCTTTTGCACACCAGTATTTTTACTTGCACGTCTATCACTCGTGTTAATTTTTCTAAATTGTAATTACTTGCTACTATGGCCTATTTATTGCCTTACCTCAAAACACGATTTGAACACACTGTATATAGACATTCTTTTTTTATATATTCTGTTATTGACTGTACGCTTGTTACTTTCCATGTGTTTGTGTCACACTGCTTTGCTTTATCTTGGCCAGGTCACAGTTGTAAATCAGAACTTGTTCTCAACTGGCCTACCTGGCTAAATAAAAGTGAGAAAAAAACAACATAAATGTGAACACCATCTCCCATAGAGAACTTCAGAACTTTGTAAGCAATGTAAGAGGATAAACATTAAGAAATGAAATGATTTATTTTGTCAAGTCAGCCCACACGGCATCAACCTCTCGTGAAGTTACACACACTTTCAGTACACACAGATAGGCACATTCACATTAGGCTTCAGAGCCAGCCAGTCATTCACAGACCCAACCGTGACTTTTCCTTTCCTTGACAGGCTCTATCCAGACACCCTCCAGCTTCGAAGCGTGGTCTCCAGACATTACATGGAAGTCATTAGGCAAGGCAGGTGTCATTCAAAGAAAACTAAAACAAACAAAATCCTATTCAGAAGTCAACGTAAAAACGAGGTATTCGCTTGTGTAATTTATTGATAGAAAATAAAATAAAACTTAAAAAGGGGGGGGGGGACAAATTCAGAGCTTTCTATTGTAACTTGGATGCCTGGAGATGGAGTGAATTTGGGAAACGTAACCAGGCAGGTCTATAATGTGCTACTCCTGAAAGAGATCTGACCACCCTAGTTGCAACACAAACAGTTTCAGTTGTTGCCGTTTTAACAGATTATCACTCATTAGTTGGGAGTAATACATCACCCATTATCAAGTGCTACGTTTTCAACTAAATAATAAACATCAAATAGCTTAAATGAGACAACAAAACACAATGGAATTCAAACTGACAAAATATAGTCTTTCGGCAGGATACCATCTCCTTCATACTTGAACTTGCAACTACTCTGAAGCCCCAGACAGTACCCCTACAGCCCCCCTCAGGACAAAGAGAAGGGAAAGACAGGGACACGGGAGAGCTCCAGGCTGCAGCAGATTTAATTGATCAACTAATTCATGCTCTTAATGGAGGAGAGGAAAATGGCACATGGGGCACAATCGAACACACATCCCATCCCGGCGTAAAAATAACAAAATGTACAATAGAAGCAATCAATCAACCGCAATAAATAAATGTCTCATCTTTAAAAAAGCTTCTGGGGGTCAAAGCGGAGGATTCGGTGGGCATTTCTTGTGGATGTCTCTGTCTCTTCCCATCTACTACTTTTAACTTTCAGAAATAGTTACACAGCATAGCAGCCCAATCTGGGCTTAGCAAGTAATGCTACATCACATGAACGGAGTTCCCCTATGGAAGGAAGGGCAACAGTTCTTGGGGAATTGCTTTTCACACGACACACTCCAATATCACCCTAGCTACTCGCAGTCAGAGTCCCCTTCCTTGGCCCTTCAGGGAAACACCGTCCTCCGATCAGCTCTGGGCATGTGTAGTCCCTTCCAACTGGACATCCACTGTACGCTCACAGCTGGCCTGAGATTGGTGTGAAATGGTGGAATTACTAACAGAGAACGCAGCAACCCAGTTGTAATGTTGTTGCGGATGGAACATGGAGCATAAGCGGACTCTTCTCTGTGATGACGGAAGAGTGGACTATTCTCTACCTCCGCCTACCTCCTCCTCTTCTTCTAGATGGCGCTCTCTGTAGATGTCTTTTACCAGAAGGAGAGGGGTGAGGATGCTCTCCAGGACACTGCGGTCCATAGGAGTAGAGGAGTACCACAGGGAGCTGTCACTGTCACTGCTGCTGCCCGATGACTCTGGCTGCATATAGAACACATCCATACGCTGACTCAACGACCCTGGGCTGGAGAGGAATGACCACAAATTATAGTTATGTAGCTACATTTGGTCCAAAATATTTGTTGTGCAGTGGTCCCTGACAAAATAACTAATAAATGAGTGCAATGTATTAAGGGAAGTTGCAATTAACCACTTGAGGAAGACAAGGTTATAGAAGTGCAGAGTAACTCACCATTTGGAACGGTAGAGTTCGTAGAATCTGCCCTCGTGCTTTTTGACTGGACAGTGTGTGGAGCTTCCCGAGCCGTCGTCTGGCTCGTAGGCTGCATCACTGTCCTCTTTACGTTTCCTCTTCCTGGACCCTGTTGTTACTGCTCACAGAGACAAAAAAAGAATATTAACAACATGACAGGCACCCTGGCACAAAAAGGAAATGCTGATAAAAAGATGGACTCGACCACAAGTGTGTGTTTTAGTGGTCAGACTCACAGTGGTGGTCCTGTGGGGAGAAGGAGGGGATGCAGATGCAGACAGTGGTTTCCTGTGTGGTTGGGTCTGTGTGGTCAGGGCCATAGACATTTCTGAAAGAGAGGCGCAGGTGCTGCTCCACGGTGCGCAGGCCAAAGTACTTGGTGTTGAGATAAACCAGGGAGCGCAGCAATGCTGCAGGACTCTGCTCCCCCAGCAGCTTACAGCTCCACAGGCACTGCTCCTCCACACGGCCCCACCGAGAGCCTGGGGGCAGACAGACAAGACAGACACAGCTGTTAACAAAGATACACTACAATACACTACCTCTGGACCTAACACAAACATAAGGTACAAGGTATGAACCCTGCTACAATCGAATGTGGTTTTAAAATGTATCATGTCTACAGTGTCCTCATATCATAAATATTGTGCAATCACTGTTTTAGAATATGAAAAGCAAAAATGTTTCTAATCATTGGACACTACAGGAAGGTCTTCTATTGGAGGAGTTGGAGTTCAAAACATACACTTCCAGGTCTAAACCTATTACCATAATGTGTGCTGAAGATCATTCAGTTGATAGACAAGTAAATTGAGCCGTGGTAAAGTGTGCGCTATTTGTTTACCATCAGGCATCACGCTGGGCTGCCAGTCTTTGAGGACCTTGTTGAGCTCCTCTCCAAACGGCTCATAGCACAGGTCACTGAACAGGTCATCTTTCCTGCCTTTGGCCTGCAGATGCTACAGACAAACAAGTAATAAGTCAACAGTGGAGAATAACTGGACTAAAGGTAAATCTTGTGGGAATCCAAACCTAGGCCTGGTTATGAGATTGTGAAGAATATAGATGGTGTCCTCATATTTTAAATAGTCAACAACTTGTTTCAGGATGTGAACAGCAAAAGTTATAATCATTGGACAAGACTTCAAAAAATAATGATGGGAGAGGCAATAGAGGAGGAAAGATGAAAGGAGAGCTGTGAGAAATAGAGGTCTGTTCCTGCTCCTGAGAGAGTCCATTTCACAATACCATCTTCTAGGGCTGGACAATATTGACAAATTCACATCACAATACTTGACGGTATTTTAATGTTTTTGAATGATAAAAGTTCTAAATATGCTTTATGAGTAGTTAAATGACCCTAGGGTGACAACACATAAATTAGTCATTTAAAAAATGGGGCATTCTCCATTTATACTTACTGTTCAATCCAACAACAAAAAATCCCCAGCACATTTATAATATCCACACTGTGCCACGCAGCATGATATGGGCAAAAAAATATAGGCCTAGGTGAACAGTTGGAATTAAGGACATTTTATAGTTGGAATATAGTAGGCAGCACCTTGAATACATTGTTTGACATGACAACTGATGGGGTCAAATTGGGGTCACGAAAGGGAATGCACCAAATGTTTGATGTATTATAATAATTGATTATTCTTATGTTGTATTAATAGAAAGGGAGGGGCTATGGGACCCCTCTACATTAAACGGGTCCTAGACTACAGATTAACTATATATACACACATATTCATTGTAAGGTTTTAGAATTGTTCCAGTCTTTTCTAAGTCTCTGCCTCTTATAATGAAATGGGGTCTGTGAGAAAGCATTTCAAATATAAACAACGAGCCCTGCAGGGGAGTAGAATAGATAAGAGGCTAGTCAGACATACCTCTATAAAATCAACTTGGAGTGGACATTTACTGCTGAGGCCTTAGATAAAATAGCGTCTCTCTTGCAAGTTTGTATAGCTGTATATGCATGGGCTTGGTCTGAGGAGTAGCAGGTAATGACGTATGCAGTGACATCACAGGGGGTTGACGAGAAGCATGATAAAAGCAACTTGGACTTTTCCTACGGGGCAGAACTCATGAGACATCAGTTGTATATGTGATGTCTGACTTCTGTCTACAGCTGTATTTCGATTAAAATTGTTATGATTTATAAGTGCACATTTTGAGTGTTCCAACACAATGAATGAATAAACCAAGGAGTAAGTATTGACTGGGTAGGAACCAAAATGTTGGTCAGTGTTTCCAAGTGACCCTAATTAGATGCTACATTACATGCTGCTTTCTTACTTCGGCTGCGTTTCAAACTCAAAGTAGACAGCCCTCGGCCCTAAACCCTCAGCACCTTGAATGACGTTTTACATCTTCCCATACGGGTGTACCTTAACAATGTCCTTTGCCCAAGCGAAGGAGACTGATGATTGGCGATGCAACCTCCTTGGTGAAAATGTTGAAGTTGAGCTTAATTTTTTTTTTTTTTAAACTAAAGCTATTAATGTACCTAGTAAGCTAACAGATCTAGCTAGCACTCCTGTCAGGCAGCTAGCTACAGTTACCCATAGCTGGCTAGCTAGTATTATAGTTTGGTAATTTATTCCAATACATTTCAGAACTCCAAAAAATATGTTTATGAATCTAGCTATGTTTTATAGGATACCCACTATGAGACTAAGCCAAATTTGCCAACAAAAATCAATGTATATAAATATCAACTCAGCAAAAAAAGAAACGTCCTCATGAGGGAGGATGTTTTCTGCAAACTTAACATGTGTAAATATTTGTATGAACATAAAAAAGATTCAACAACAGACAAACTGAACAGGTTCCACAGACATGTGACTAACAGAAATGGTATAATGTGTCCCTGAAGAAATTGAGGGGGTCAAAATCAAAAGTAACAGTCAGTATCTGGTGGCCACCAGCTGCATTAAGAACTGCAGTGCATCTCCTCCTCATGGACTGCACCAGATTTGCCAGTTCTTGCTGTGTGATGTTACTCCCCTCAAGGCACTTGCAAGTTCCCGGACATTTCTGGGGATAATGGCCCTAGCCCTCACCCTCCGATCCAACAGGTCCCAGACATGCTCAATTGGGATTGAGATCTGGGCTCTTCGCTGGCCATGGCAGAACACTGACATTTCTGTCTTGCAGGAAATCACGCACAGAACGAGCAGTATGGCTGGTGGCATTGTCATGCTGGAGGGTAATGTCAGGATGAGCCTGCAGGAAGGGTATCACATGAGGGAGGAGGATATCTTCCCTGTAACGCACAGCGTTGAGATTGCAGGCAATGACAAGCTCAGTCTGATGATGCTGTGACACACCGCCCCAGACCATGACGGACCCTCCACCTCGATCCCCCTCCAGAGTACAGGCCTCAGTGTAACCCTCATTCCTTCGACGATAAACGCGATTCCGACCATCACCCCTTGTGAAACAAAATTGCGACTCGTCAGTGAAGAGCACTTTTTGCCAGTCCTGTCTGGTCCAGTGACGGTGGGTTTGTGCCCATAGGCGACGTTGTTGCCGGGGATGTCTGGTGAGGACCTACCTTACAACAGGCCTACAAGCCCTCAGTCCAGCCACTCTCAGCCTATTGCGGACAGTCTGAGCACAGATGGAGTGATTGTGACTTCCTGGTGTAACTCGGGCAGTTGTTGTTGCCACCCTGTACCTGTCCCACAAGTGTGATGTTCGAATGTACCGATGTTGTTACACGTGGTCTGCCACTACGAGGACGCTCAGCTGTCTGTCCGGTCTCCCTGTAACCCCATCTTAGGCGTCTCACAGTACGGACATTGCAATTTATTGCCCTGACCACATCAGCAGTCCTCATGCCTCCTTGCAGCATGCCTAAGGCACGTTCACGCAGATGAGCAGAGACCCTCACCCTCTTATTATGTTTTTTCAGAGTCAGTAGAAAGGCCTCTTTAGTGTCCTAAGTTTTCATAAATGGGACCTTAATTGCCTACCGTCTAAGCTGTTAGTGTCTTAACAACCGTTCCACAGGTGCATGTTCATTAATTATTTATTGTTTAAACACTTTACAATGAAGATCTGTGAAGTTATTTGGATTTTTACGGATTATCTTTGAAAGACAGGGTCCTGGAAAAAAGGGACGTTTCTCTTTTTGCTGAGATGGATAGATATATAGACACACACACAGTTGAAGTCGGAAGTTTACATACACCTTAGCCAAATACATTTAAACTCAGTTTTCACACTTCTTGACATTTAATCCCAGTAAAAAAAAATCTTAGGTCAGTTAGGATCACCACGTTATTTTAAGAATGAGATAATTATTTCTTTCAGCTTTTATTTCTTTCATCACATTCCCAGTACACTCAAATAGTATTTGGTAGCATTGCCTTTAAATTGTTTTAACTTGGGTCAAATGTTTCACGTTGCCTTCCACAAGCTTCCCACACTAAGTTGGGTGAATTTTGGCCCATTCCTCCTGACAGAGCTGGTGTAACTGAGTCAGGTTTGTAAGGCCTCCTTGCTCGCACATGCTTTTTCAGTTCTGCCCACAAATCTTCTATGGGATTGAGGTCAGGGATTTGTGGTGGCCACTCCAATATCTTGACTCGGTGGTCCTTAAGCCAGTTTAAAACAACTTTGGAAGTATACTTGGGGTCATTGTCCATTTGGAAGACCCATTTGCGACCAAGCTTTAACTTCCTGACTGATGTCTTGAGATATTGTGGATATATTGAAGCAACTTCCCTACCTCATGATGCCATCTATTTTGTGAAGTGCACCAGTCTCTCCTGCAGCAAAGCACCACCACAACATGATGCTGCCACTCCCGTGCTTCACGGTTGGGGTGGTGTTCTTCGGCTTGCAAGCATCCCCCTTTTTCCTCCAAACATAACAATGGTCATTATGGCCAAACAGTTCTATTTTTGCTTCATTAGACCAGAGGACATTTCTCCAAAAGGTACGATCTTCGTTCCCTTGTGCAGTTGCAAACCATAGTCTGGCATTTTTATGGCGGTTTTGGAGCAGTGGCTTCTTCCTTGCTGAGCAGCGTTTCAGGTGATGTCAATATAGGACTTGTTTTACTGTGGATATAGATACACTGCTCCAAAAAATAAAGGGAACACTAAAATAACATCCTAGATCTGAATGAATGAAATATTCTTATTAAATACTTTTTTCTTTACATAGTTGAATGTGCTGGCAACAAAATCACACAAAAATTATCAATGGAAATCAAATTGATCAACCCATGGAGGTCTGGATTTGGAGTCACACTCAAAATTAAAGTGGAAAACCACACTACAGGCTGATCCAACTTTGATGTAATGTCCTTAAAACAAGTCAAAATGAGGCTCAGTAGTGTGTGTGGCCTCCACGTGCCTGTATGACCTCCCTACAACGCCTGGGCATGCTCCTGATGAGGTGGTCTCCTGAGGGATCTCCCCCGTCTGTCACATGTGCTCAGTGTGAACCTGCTTTCATCAGTAAAGAGCATGGGGCGCCAGTGGCGAATTTGCCAATCTTGGTGTTCTCTGGCAAATGCCAAACGTCCTGCACGGTGTTGGGATGTAAGCACAACCCCCACCTGTTGACGTCGGGCCCTCATACCACCCTCATGGAGTCTGTTTCTGACCGTTTGAGCAGACACATGCACATTTGTGGCCTGCTGGAGGTCATTTTACAGGGCTCTGGCAGTGCTCCTTCTGCTCCTCCTTGCACAAAGGCGGAGGTAGCGGTCCTGCTGCTGGGTTGTTGCCCTCCTACGGCCTCCTCCAAGTCTCCTGATGTACTGGCCTGTCTCCTGGTATCGCCTCCATGCTCTGGACACTACGCTGACAGACACAGCAAATCTTCTTGCCACAGCTCGCATTGATGCGCCATCCTGGATGAGCTGCACTACCTGAGTCACTTGTGTGGGTTGTAGACTCCGTCTCATGCTACCACTAGAGTGAAAGCACGGCCAGCATTAAAAAGTGACCAAAACATCAGCCAGGAAGCATAGGAACTGAGAAGTGGTCTGTGGTTACCAGCTGCAGAACCACTCTTGCTAATTGCCTATCATTTCCACCTGTTGTCTATTCCATTTGCACAACAGCATGTGAAATTTATTGTCAATCAGTGTTGCTTCCTAAGTAGACAGTTTGATTTCACAGAAGTGTGATTGACTTGGAGTTACATTGTGTTGTTTAAGTGTTCCCTTTATTTTTTTGAGCAGTGTACTTTTGTACCTGTTTCCTACAGCATCTCCACAAGGTCCTTTGCTGTTGTTCTGGGATTGATTTGCACTTTTAGCACCAAATTACGTTCATCTCTAAGAGACAGAACATGTCTCCTTCCTGAGCGGTATGACGGCTACGTGGTCCCATGGTGTTTATACTTGCGTACGATTGTTGTTTGTTTCATCACACCCAATGACATTTCTCCAAAAGTACGATATTTGTCCTCATGTGCAGTTTCAAACCATAGTCTGGATTTTTTATGGCCGTTTGGAGCAGTGGCTTCTTCCTTACTGAGTGGCCTTTCAGGTTATGTCGATATAGGACTTGTTTTACTGTGGATATAGATACTTCTGTACCTGTTTCCTCCAGTACCTTCACAAGGTCCTTTGCTGTTCTGGAAGTGATTTGCACTTTTCGCACCAAAGTACGTTCATCTCTAGGAACGCTTCTCCTTCCTGAGCTGTATGATGGCTGCGTGGTTCCATGGTGTTTATACTTGCGTACTATTGTTTGTACAGATGAACGTGGTACCTTCAGGCTTTTGGAAATTGCTCCCAAGGATGAACCAGACTTAAGGACTACAATTTTTTTTCCTGGGGTCTTGGCTGATATCTTTAGATTTTTCCATGACGTCAAGCAAAGAGGCACTGAGTTTGAAGGTAGGCCTTGAAATACATCCACAGGTACACCTCCAATTGACTCAAATTATGTCAATTAGCCCATCAGAAGCTTCTAAAGCCATGACATCATTTTCGGAAATGTTCCATGCTGTTTAAAGGCTAAGTCAACACAGTGTATGTAAACTTCTGACCCACTGGAATTGTGGTATAATAAGTGAAATAATCTGTCTGTAAACAATTGTTGAAAAAAATGACTTGTGTTATGCAAAGTAATTGACTTAACCGACTTGCCAAAGCTATAGTTTGTCAACAAGAAATTTGTGGAGTGGTTGAAAATGACTCCAACCTAAGTGTATGTAAAGTTAAACTGTATGTATGCATGCATGTATGTACGTATGTATAAGCAAGCTATTTTTTTCTGACATAGCGAAAATGCAGCCCTTTTTATTAAATTTGACAGTTTGCGTCCACCAGAGTTTGACATGTGCCTACATTTTGCATTGAATTGTGGGTCATATCAACCCCGCAAGTGACCAACGTTCACTCACTCCCTAAATCGAGGGCCAAGGGGGCAACGTTAGTGAATTGGACCTCCCCTTAAGATGGCAATCAAACTGTATTCTAGTTGAGGGAAAGTGGCTAGCACAATTGCTGAGGGGGTAAAAATACTGTGTTTGGACTACAGCCTTCATGTCCATGCTGCGCCTATTCCTGTCTGAGAAGATACCGTTGCACAAACATGCTCATCCAGGCCTACACCGGCACCAGTTCACTAGCTGTGTTTGCTCTGACTCTTAGTACATTTAGCAAGCTAGCCAGCCAGCTAACTGCCGATTAACATTAGCGGTTAACAGATTTGAGTAAATTTAGCAAACGCTCTTATCCAGAGCAACTTACAGTAGTGAGGGCATACATTTTCATACTGGTCACCCGTGGGAATCGAACCCACAACCCTGGTGTTGCAAGGGTCTTGCTCTACCAACTGAGCCACACAGAACACACATTATTTTAGCAACAACTTGCTAAGAAAAAGACAAACTAGCAGATATTTTGTGCATCTTACTGTCTGCAAACTACTAAGTGTATAGAACACTTGTGCAAAGCAGCATGTC
The DNA here is from genome assembly GCF_057628025.1 of Oncorhynchus mykiss. NCBI lineage: Eukaryota > Metazoa > Chordata > Actinopteri > Salmoniformes > Salmonidae > Oncorhynchus > Oncorhynchus mykiss. The sequence goes on from NC_143043.1 coordinate 32,967,128, forward strand.
ACCAACATTGTTGCAGCCATCTGACCATGCAGAGTGAACGACAAGAAAGTACTTGTGACTCCGTGGCCGAGCAACTGCCCTCTCCTTGAGTGACAGGGTAGGGCTTAGCGGCATGCTGCAGCAGGAGGGGGAGAGATGACTCATGTAGCAAACAGAGCAAACTATATAAACTGACATTATACTGGCCGGAGTTGCAAGATTCTCTGGTCTAATGAAACCAAGATTAAACCTTTTGGTCTGAATGCCAAGCGTCACATCTGGAGAAAACCTGGCACCATCCCTACGGTGAAGCATGGTGGTGGCAGCATCATGCTGTGGGGATGGATTTCAGCAGCAGGGACAGGGAGACTAGTCAGGATCAAGGGAAAGATGAACAGAGCAAAGTACAGAGAGATCCTTGATGAAATCCTGCCCCAGAGTGCTCAGGACCTCAGACTGGGGCGAAGACCTTCCAACAGGACAACGACCCTAAGTACACAGTCAAGATAACGCAGGAGTGGCTTCGGGACAAGTCTCAATGTCCTCAATGTCCAGAGCCCGGACTTGAACCTGATCTAACATCCCTGGAGAGACCTGAAAATAGCTGTGCAGTGACGCTTCCCATCTAACCTGACAGAGCTTGAAGAGATCTGTAGAGAAGAATGGGAGAAACTCCCCAAATACAGTTGTGCCAAACTTGTAGCGTCATACCCAAGAAGACTTGAGGCTGTAATCGCTGCCAAAGGTTCTTCAACAAAGTACTGAGTAAAGGGTCTGAATACTTATGTAAATGTCCGTTTTTTTTAAACATTTTATTTCTTGCAAAAATGTCTAAAAAACTGTTTTTGTTTTGTCATTATGCGGTATTTGTGTGTAGAGTGATGAGGGGGAAAAAACCATTTAATCCATTTTAGAATAAGTGAGGAATGTGGAAAAAGTCAAGGGGTCTAAATACTTTCCAAATGTGGGCCTGGAGCCATTCTGGTCATTAGCACCTATTCAGCTGATGTTCATAGATCTATATAGTACTGAAACAGCCTTAAGACAGAACCTCCAACATATTGCTTTCACCTATCCATGGCTTGTCAGATCTGTGAACACTGCCTGAATGGGTAGGAGCAAAGGGCTACAAATTGAAATGGAACCAGGCCACAGAAGTCAAACGAGAAGGGGGAAACTAAACAGAGGTGACTGACCTGCTGGATGCCCAGGCAGAGATAGAGGACGCTGTCGGGGGCGTAGCACTCCCCGTTGGGCCGCCGTACCTCATGGACAAATCGTGACAGGGCCAGGCTGAGTTCTGATGCTTTCAGAGAGAGCGGGTTACTTGTCGACCGGGCCGGTGGAGGTTCTGAGGACAAAGAATTATAATCGCTTAGCAACTTAATTATATAGCACCTTTCATACAGAAAGCCAATGGTTCCAATTGTTGTACGATAATACTTGCTGTGGGCGGAGCTTACTCAGCCTGCCTGAGATAGTCTTTCCCTTTATGGTCACCTGATTGTTCAGCTGAGGACAGCGCCCAACTTTTCCAGGCGTTGACCGCGTAGCGAGATCTCAGGGGTAGCGAGCGCCCCTCCACAGGACCATCTGGTGTAGGGGGGGAGGGGGAGTGTCCCTCCACAGCTCGCCTCTTGTGTCCCTAAAACAAACACACAGCTCCTACGAATGAGACTGGTAATGTCTCGGTAGAAGCCTTCGTCGTGTGGGAGACCTTAAAATTATTCATACAAAGAAAAGAGTCTATAAAAACATAAGCCCACACACTTTCAATATTTAAATCATTTCATTTTTCTGTTGTGTTAATGATGCCGGATTGTTTTTAGTATATCTTTTATCAAGATGTTTAGATGTTAATCTTCATCATGGCTTATTATTTAATGTCCTCATATGAAAAATACCAATCAGTTTCAGGATGTGAACAGCAATAGAGTTCAAATCATCAGACACAATTCTGCTTCCAATTGGAGCTAGTAGCTAGATGAAAGGGGCCAGGGTTAGAGTTGCACAATATTTTTTTTAATTTAATTGATCCATTATTTTACCAGGTATATTGACTGAGAACACATTCTAATTTGCAGCAACGACCTGGGGAATAGTAACAGGGGAGAGGAGGGGATTAATGAGCCAATTGTAAACTGGGGATTATTAGGTGACCATGATGGTTTTGAGGGACAGATTGGGTATTTAGCCAGGACACCGGGGTTAACACCCCTACTCTTACGATAAGTGCCATGGGATCTTTAATGACCTCAGAGAGTCAGGACACCCGTTTAACGTCCCATCCGAAAGACGGCACCCTACATAGGGCAGTGTCCCCAATCACTGCCCTGGGGCATTGGGATATCTTCTTTTTTTTTTTAGACCTCCTACTGGCCCTCCAACACCACTTCCAGCAGCATCTGGTCTCCCATCCAGGAACTGACCAGGACCAACCCTGCTTAGCATCAGAAGCAAGCCAGCAGTGATATGCAGGGTGGTATGCTGCTGATATACCGGTACCATGGTAATATCACTGTACCAAAACGTCATGATACCAACATTTTAATATACAGTAGTACCGTTTCTTATGATACAACCACACCACGCTGGCGCCTTTTATAAAGTCAGTTGTTTATAAGTTCAGTACATTTTTATTGAACCGGTCAAATAATATCCACTTCACTTTATGTATTTTTATTTCACCTTTATTTAACTAAGCACATATCAGGTGTGGCAGCTGTAAATCAGCCAACCGTATCCCATACCAGCCCTCACTTACCTGCTTCTCTCCATCCGCTCTTCATAATAACACATGGGACCTTACATAGCGCTTTTCAAGGACTCAAAGTCGCTTCACAATTATAGAAACGAAAAAGAAAAAACAAAACAAGAGGGAAAACAGACTAAACATGAATAAAGAGAGGAGTGAGCTCAAAGGGAAAGAGTGTGATATCAGTGTATGGGGACAGTATGGTTGGGATTTGGATATGAATCTGGTTTAGGGTAAGGGGTGGGATTCATGCACATCTATTCCTCCGTCAGATTAAAATATATATAATTTAGCAGTGATGGTGAGCGGAAATGGGGATGCAAACCCAGAAGAGTATTCTGTTGTTAGATTTGTACATTGGAGCAGCGCTCAAAGCGAGGAATGTTGATACATTGTATAATTTCATTGCCTGTGGTAACCAAGAGCACAGACCAGTCAGAGTAGACTTTGCAACTTCACTTTCATGCATCCTCAGTGTCAGAGGGAAAATGGAGCACCGCTTCGCGACAGGCATGATTTCAGCTTTACAGCAAAGAAAATTGCTTGTCTCTAGCCTAAACAGTTAAAACAATATGACCCATATTACCAGAGGTCTAGTCTCTAGCCTAAACAGTTAAAACAATATGACCCATATTACCAGGTCTAGTCTGTAGCCTAAATAGTTAAAACAATATGACCCATATTACCAGAGGTCTAGTCTGTAGCCTAAACAGTTAAAACAATATGACCCATATTACCAGGTCTAGTCTGTAGCCTAAACAGTTAAAACAATATGACCCATATTACCAGGTCTAGTCTGTAGCCTAAACAGTTAAAACAATATGACCCATATTACCAGAGGTCTAGTCTCTAGCCTAAACAGTTAAAACAATATGACCCATATTACCAGGTCTAGTCTCTAGCCTAAACAGTTAAAACAATATGACCCATATTACCAGGTCTAGTCTCTAGCCTAAACAGTTAAAACAATATGACCCATATTACCAGGTCTAGTCTCTAGCCTAAACAGTTAAAACAATATGACCCATATTACCAAGTCTAGTCTCTAGCCTAAACAGTTAAAACAATATGACCCATATTACCAGAGGTCTAGTCTCTAGCCTAAACAGTTAAAACAATATGACCCATATTACCAGAGGTCTAGTCTCTAGCCTAAACAGTTAAAACAATATGACCCATATTACCAGGTCTAGTCTCTAGCCTAAACAGTTAAAACAATATGACCCATATTACCAGGTCTAGTCTCTAGCCTAAACAGTTAAAACAATATGACCCATATTACCAGAGGTCTAGTCTGTAGCCTAAACAGTTAAAACAATATGACCCATATTACCAGAGGTCTAGTCTGTAGCCTAAACAGTTAAAACAATATGACCCATATTACCAGGTCTAGCCTGTAGCCTAAACAGTTAAAACAATATGACCCATATTACCAGAGGTCTAGTCTGTAGCCTAAACAGTTAAAACAATATGACCCATATTACCAGGTCTAGCCTGTAGCCTAAACAGTTAAAACAATATGACCCATATTACCAGGTCTAGTCTGTAGCCTAAACAGTTAAAACAATATGACCCATATTACCAGAGGTCTAGTCTGTAGCCTAAACAGTTAAAACAATATGACCCATATTACCAGAGGTCTAGTCTGTAGCCTAAACAGTTAAAACAATATGACCCATATTACCAGGTCTAGCCTGTAGCCTAAACAGTTAAAACAATATGACCCATATTACCAGGTCTAGTCTGTAGCCTAAACAGTTAAAACAATATGACCCATATTACCAGAGGTCTAGTCTGTAGCCTAAACAGTTAAAACAATATGACCCATATTACCAGGTCTAGTCTGTAGCCTAAACAGTTAAAACAATATGACCCATATTACCAGGTCTAGTCTGTAGCCTAAACAGTTAAAACAATATGACCCATATTACCAGGTCTAGTCTGTAGCCTAAACAATATTATCAGATAACTTTTTATTGGAATTTGCAAACATATTTTTTATTTTCACAAAACATGTCATGGGCCGTTTTAAACTAACCCCGGGTTGCTATTTATTGGTTTGATAACAACGTTGTTCAGTCATGTTACCTAGCTAGCTAACAACCTGGTAACTTGACAATTGGTTTAGGCACATTTGATTGGCACAGAAAAAAAAAAAAGTCTGCTACTCATGAGATGTGCTTCAAAAAGGTTATTTTCAAATAGGCCTTTTCTGGTGCTCCTTAAAATTCTGTTAGATGCCTAACGTTTTAAAAGTTGGAGCAGTGTGTGTCTATGTGTTTGTGGGAGAGAGAGTGTGTGTGTGTGGGGGGGTGTTTATGAGAATGAGGGAGACAATGAAAGTGGGGGGTGTGTTTATGAGAATGAGGGAGACAGAGAGAGTGTGTGTGTCTGTAAACTGAAGATTAAAGAAGGTTTCATGCAGTGTTTTCCCCTAACTGACACAATGACATGTACACTCCTTCCTCCCATTCCTCCAGCCAATCACAGGCAGGGCTTTGCAAATATGAGCAAATCAGACATTCTATGCAGCATTCTATTATACAGCGAACAGTGTGCAGTTAAATTGAATATGTGTTGTATTGAGTAGAAGTGTGAATTTCAGGTTTTTAGAGAACGTTTAGAAAACAGGAACAAGTGTCCGGGGGATGGGGTGAACAGTGTGCAGTTAAATTGAATATGTGTTGTATTGAGTAGAAGTGTGAATTTCAGGTTTTTAGAGAACGTTTAGAAAACAGGAACAAGTGTCCGGGGGATGGGGTGAACAGGATGGTAGGCCACAGATATTTGCCCCACCGTGGTATCGTGATACTTGGCCTAGTATATTACTGTTTGTAAAATGTTGGTATCGCGACAACACTAGTCAGGGTGGGTAGTTTACCTGTCTCCTGGCTCTGGGTGCCACTTCCTTCTCCTCAGCCAGGAGAGGGGGCAGGGTGAACCCCATGTCCACGTCCAGGCCCTCCAGCACAGGGACAGGGTCTGGGGCACCACAGGACAAACAGACACAGGTAATGGATGAGCCAAGTCAAAGCCAACCAGACTTAGTTGGACAGAGGTAGGCAGAGCTAAAGTGAACCGGGCTGAACTGAGACAAACTGAGCCAGACAGATGGAGGGAGGGATGTGAATGAGTGAATTAGCTACTGGCCCTTAACTGTGGGGGTGAATTAAATCAAACCGCCGTTTTATAACTAGCGTCTCTCTACTGAACACATTGTCCAGTGCTGCTGGTCACTGGCTCAGTTGGCTAGGTTCTTTAAGCTACCATTATAAGCATTATTCATTTATTAGCTAGGTCCTTCACTGTTCCTTCTGAATCCACTTCGGATTATAAATAATAAAAAAATCCCTTTGTCCGATAGGAGTGACGAGTCAAATGAGCAGGCAGTCCAGAAATAACCCTAGAGAGATATTTATCTGTACTGTACTGTTCCATAATATAAAAAACACACCCATGTGACATTGTAACACCTCCCCACTGTACAGAGAGCAGTCAAATAATATAATTTCCCACAATAGAGAAGGACAGCACTAGAAAGTGTCTCAGTGTCAGAGTGGTCAGATGTTGTTCAGTCGTCGTACCTTGAGGAAAGTCGTTCTCCAGGTCCAGGTCTGGTTCATACTTCTCATCCTCCCCATCCGATTCAGAGCTGCTGCTACTGGAGCTGCTGGACCTGGCCTCTCCTCCTCGCTCCCTCTTAACATCTGAAACAGTCACACAACAATCAACCTCACAACTGTGCTTCCCATTCAGATGGACAAAAACACGTACTGGTAGTCATGGATAAAGCTTCATGGCTTGTTTCATGTCCTCACATAACAATACACCAATCATAGTTTCAGGATGTGAACAGCAATAGAGTCCTAATCATTGGACACACTTCACAGTACTTGAGTAACACAGAGTTTGCACTGTTGGAACATGCAAACTGTGGATGTGGTATCCAGCTTTCTTTCTTTCTCTCTGTGTGTGTGTGTGTGTCTCTCGCTCTCTCTACCTGGCTTCTGGTCCTCTGCGATCATCTCAGCTATGGAGAGGAGGTCAGCCTCGTGGGGGTCAGTAGGGACTTTGGCCTTAAGCTCTGTGATGGTCTGGACAATCTGATCTGCACCCTGCATCGTGGTCGGCAGGAATACCGGCACTGGAACCTGGGATACAAGGGAGGGAGAGGGACAACTGGTTGGTTAGGGACTGTCCATGTGTCAAATACTAGTAACAGTAGATTGAGAGTCAATATTCGCTCCACCTTATTATTTTCACAACAAGAATGTGATTCATAGTTGTCCTCATATTTACAAAATACCAATCAGAGTTTCAGAATGTGAACAGCAATAGAGTTCTAATCATCGGACACACCTCTGCTTGAAATGAACAAATTTGCACTTTTGGGACAATTCTATAGGTTCCATGGAGCCCAGGGCGTTTCTTACCGGGACGGGTAGTGTGATGGGCATGGGTGTAACCTGGGCGTAGAGGTTCATGGGAACGGGGATGAACACGGGTACAGGGATGGGCACGGGAATGTACTCCCTCTTCACCCCGTCATCCTCATCTGGAGACAGACACACTGGTCAAAAGTCAAACCAAGGACAATGACACTACTTTGTAGAAGATAATGTGCTGAACAGTTTGAACCACAGCTTCTCAGAGAGTAATATTGAGCTGTGTACCCGTCTGTAGGAGCTTGCTCTGCATGTGTGGTTTGCAGTAGGTGGCTTTGGTCATAGTGAGAGGCTTGCAGAGCACAGCTTTATTCTTCACATCCTTTAGGATCCCTCCACCGGTGTACGGCTGACTCAACATCTAGCAGATAGAAAGGATAAGAGAGGATACTTGTTAAAGAAGGAGAATGATATTCTTTACCTTACGGTCAGCTGTACTGCAACAATTATAGGGTTTTAACGTGAAGTGTTTTTTTCTCACCGCAATGTTGGTTGCCTCGGTTTGTATTCCAAATCCTGTCAATAGAAAACAGGGTTCCATAAGTCAACCACTAAGAATCAATTGTATTAAAAGACTAAACACACACAAATTAGTACCAAGTCTGGTGTTCTCTGGGCCCTTCTGCGTTTCCAGGTTGGGTTCGTTCTGCTGGCAGTAGAAACGGAGGAGACACTGCTGGTCACAGAAGTGCTTCATCTCTGCTCTCCACTGTACCGACTCAGTCAGGTTCCCCTGCACCTTACAGCAGTCACAACGCGCCGCCTGGAGGACATACAGGGTAACGCACACAAAAACACCCTTCATATAAGAGATTGATCAAATCAAAATCACCCTCTGGAGACAATTGAGGACAACATAAAAATAAGTAATCATTGACTAACTCAGGAATAGTATTTTTCACAGCTAAACTGATTTAGGTAGGTGCACTGACCTTGTAGTACCACTCATGGAACTTCTTGGCGCAGGTTTCACTGCAGAAGTCCCTGGAAACACCAGCCAGCTGCCTGGTTACTCCTCTCTTACACAGCTGAGTGCAGTAGTTACAGGTGACACATTTCAGACCCAGCCGGTTGGCAAAGTCCTGCTTGAACAGCAGCTTACAACCTGAGGGGAAACAGGGACAACAACTATTAGGTGGTTACATGATGTCAGTGCTCACCTGACAGACAAACTGTGGCTCAACTCATGTTTGGTCTGGGTGAAGTGCCCCATCTAGTGGCAGAACATGGTAAGGCCATGAATAAATATGGGATGAGGACAAGTATTATCCACCCCGAGAGTGTTCAATCAGGGTTCTCTCACAATCAAAACTGGCTAGCTAACAGGTACACAGATGAAGGAGTGAGAGCCTTGGCGAACCTTCGCTGCAGAAGGGCCTCTTGACTCCAGAGAACTTGACAGTCTCGTGGAGCGTCTTCTCCTCCTGGCAGTACTCGCAGAACGTGACGATGCAGTGCAGCTTCTTGTAGTCCTCACAACATATTTTACTGCAGAACTGGTACACTCTATCCTGGGGGGGGGGGGGATAGATACCGACACAATGCTGAATGCTCTTGCATATTTAATTTTGACCACTTTATTTATCCTGCACACAGAGGGAGAAGTGGAGCATGTACACTCAGACTTCCAACAGAAAGGTGTACAATTAACTTTGGTGCTCAATTTTGAGAACAAAAAAAGACTACAACTAAAAACCGAATAGAATTGTGTTAAATAAACCACGTTCATGACCACAAAGTGAATTTACCTCCCACTCCAGGATTTCAGGCTTTAGGCTGAATGCTCCTCGACAGTAATTACATTTGAGCTGGATGTTGTGGTTCGTTGTAGACATGGGAGCTTGTCCATTGGTTACTGTATGAATGGTTGCATTCTGAAGAAAGAAAGAGAGAAAACATTTCATTGAGCTGCAGACAACCAAATAAGGGCCCCAGACAGTCAGGGACTCATATTGTTTCATTGCACTGCACTAGACATGCTCTTTCTAACATGAAACCTAAATTTAAAGTAGGCTTTTAGAATTCTTATTCAAATCTTTAGTCCTGGTGAAGGTGACATTTACAATAATAAAGACAGAATTGGAGTTCATACGTACCTGGAACTTGGTGACACACATTGAGCTGCAAAAGTTTACGGCCTTCACCTCAGGCAGTGATGCCTGGTACTGAGGTAACGATGTCTTCTTACAGAAGTGACACGTGGGCTCTGAATCCGCAGAAATAAAAACACAGAACACCCCTTACCACATAACCTTCCTACACAGGGTATGATGCAACTTAAGTAAGCACCAGCACCTTTTTTATTGTACTTGCTGCACTACACTCATACACCCATGCATATGTACACAGAGACAAATAAAACAACTAACCACCACATTTAAGCAACCACACCAACAGTTAGTGTAAAGGACATAAGATGTGGGCTCACTGGAGAGTGAGAGTGGCAGTGCTATAATATGTGTGAGACGAGGTTTAATCCAGGAACTGAAATTCAAGTAATGAAGTTAAAATTGAGAACAGTGATGCTCTGATGGTGAGGGATAGACAAATACTGACGGAGGATAGTGGTAGCGCTGCTGGCGATCTTGGTCTTGTTCATGCAGGCTGTGGAGCAGTATGGTTCCATTGAGCCGCTGGCCCCGATGCAGTGAGTTACTTCACTAGACCGGACCATGGCCCTACAGCCAGTACACATCGTCATCTTAGAGTTGGCCTGGAGGAATAAGGGAACACAAATATTTGTAACCATAACATTAATAGCACCTAAGGTAGATACTATTGTTAACAATTACCAGCTGATATGGACCAATAGAAACAAATAGCAAAAATCTACAATCGCCCAGTGTCAGGGAGAGATGACACAGCTGGCTTTTTACCCGCTTGCAGTCCCTGATACAGTTCTGAGTGGTTGTTACCTGCTTGTAGTCCCTGATACAGTTCTGAGTGGTTGTTACCTGCTTGCAGTCCCTGATACAGTTCTGACTGGTTGTTACCTGCTTGTAGTCCCTGATACAGTTCTGACTGGTTGTAACCTGCTTGTAGTCCCTGATACAGTTCTGAGTGGTTGTTACCTGCTTGTAGTCCCTGATACCTTATGGTTGTAACCTGCTTGTAGTCCCTGATACATTATGGTTGTTACCTGCTTGTAGTCCCTGATACAGTTCTGACTGGTTGTTACCTGCTTGTAGTCCCTGATACAGTTCTGAGTGGTTGTTACCTGCTTGTAGTCCCTGATACCTTATGGTTGTAACCTGCTTGTAGTCCCTGATATAGTTCTGAGTGGTTGTTACCTGCTTGTAGTCCCTGATACATTATGGTTGTAACCTGCTTGTAGTCCCTGATATAGTTCTGAGTGGTTGTTACCTGCTTGTAGTCCCTGATACATTATGGTTGTAACCTGCTTGTAGTCCCTGATATAGTTCTGAGTGGTTGTTACCTGCTTGTAGTCCCTGATACCTTATGGTTGTAACCTGCTTGTAGTCCCTGATATAGTTCTGAGTGGTTGTTACCTGCTTGTAGTCCCTGATACATTATGGTTGTAACCTGCTTGTAGTCCCTGATATAGTTCTGAGTGGTTGTTACCTGCTTGTAGTCCCTGATACCTTATGGTTGTAACCTGCTTGTAGTCCCTGATATAGTTCTGAGTGGTTGTTACCTGCTTGTAGTCCCTGATACATTATGGTTGTAACCTGCTTGTAGTCCCTGATATAGTTCTGAGTGGTTGTTACCTGCTTGTAGTCCCTGATACAGTTCTGACTGGTTGTTACCTGCTTGTAGTCCCTGATACAGTTCTGAGTGGTTGTTACCTGCTTGTAGTCCCTGATACCTTATGGTTGTAACCTGCTTGTAGTCCCTGATATAGTTCTGAGTGGTTGTTACCTGCTTGTAGTCCCTGATACATTATGGTTGTAACCTGCTTGTAGTCCCTGATATAGTTCTGAGTGGTTGTTACCTGCTTGTAGTCCCTGATACATTATGGTTGTAACCTGTTTGTAGTCCCTGATATAGTTCTGAGTGGTTGTTACCTGCTTGTAGTCCCTGATACATTATGGTTGTAACCTGCTTGTAGTCCCTGATATAGTTCTGAGTGGTTGTTACCTGCTTGTAGTCCCTGATACATTATGGTTGTAACCTGCTTGTAGTCCCTGATACAGTTCTGACTGGTTGTTACCTGCTTGTAGTCCCTGATACCTTATGGTTGTAACCTGCTTGTAGTCCCTGATACAGTTCTGACTGGTTGATACCCGCTTGTAGTCCCTGATACCTTATGGTTGTAACCTGCTTGTAGTCCCTGATACAGTTCTGACTGGTTGTTACCTGCTTGTAGTCACTGATACAGTTTTGGCAGCAGAAGCGTTTCTGCTTGCCATCGATGATGAGGAAGTGGTTGGCGGTGGCGCGGCTGGGCAGGTATTCACCACACTGCTCACAGCAGTTCACAATGAGCCCGTTGGCCATGCGGTAACGGTTGAAACAGGCATCGCTGCAGATCTTATGCGTGACAGTCTTGAAACTCACCTCATGGCGGATCTGTTATGAGGAAAGCCAATAGAAATAATTATTTTGACCACATATTGTTATGAATCAATCAGTGTATGAATACTCTGGAAGTAGTAAGATCTGTGAGAGACTCTAGCTGGTGTTGTTGGGGTTGTTTATAAATACTCTATTGTGAGATGGGAGCCACGCTTAATTTTGATGCCAACTGTTTTCCATGCAGTAACCATGGTCACCAGGCTCAAGGCTTGGACAGACACAGCGGATGAGAAACTGTGCCGTCGGCAGCAATGTTGGAGGGCGAGTGATTGGAACGCATCTCATATATGCTCAGTCCCTAATCAACCCCTATCCACGGTTGTAACTAACCTCAGTAAGCTTGCTGCAGACAGTGCACTTAGTTTTAAGGGAGGACTTGGGTGGGTTCTGTTTATTCTCGTAGGCTCCCAGACAGCCTGTACTGCAGAACTCCTGGAACGATTCACTGGAGTCCACCTGGGCCACAATAGTGCCCTTCATTGTAGTGATGTCCCTGGAAGACAGGGTAATGCACACACACACACACATTAAAAATAATGTAGCAAATTAGATATAGAGACACAAAAAAAACACTTCCTTCTTACTTTTTGCACATGGTGCAGCTCTTCTTAGGGGTAGGTTTGTGTGAGAAGGAAGAGAGGCAGGTGGTGGAACAGAAAAGGTGTGTGGACCCTTTCCGCTGGTAAGCCGTCTGGCCTTTCTTCAGAGGCTTCTTACAATTGGCGCAGGTCACCTTGACAGTGCGAGGGGGGTTCTGGGAGCCTGAGGGGGAGGGGCCGGGTGGTTTGGGCAGGGATACGGCTGGTGATGTAGAGTCCACACCCGTCCGTTTCTGGTTTCGCGGGAACGAGGCCGACTGGGAGATCCACGAATCTGTGGCAGGAAGAAAACAAGAACAAAAAACAAACATTAGCACACCTGAGGAAATGACTTAACATGGCTGCAATGTGAAAATAATAAAAATAAGCCAGCACAGAATGATTCAGCACATTCGTGTGAAAATCATGAGTGAGTGTTTATTACCAGGCGTCTGGTGGGTCACTGTGTCTCCGTTCTGTACAGGCTGGCTAGTGGTGGAGATGTTGCTAACCCGGCCAGGGTTGAAGGTGGCCGGGAGCCTGTTGGTGCTGATGGAGCTCTGGGCCTCAGGATTCAGACTGAAGGTGCTGCTGATCTGCAAGCCATTCTCCACCATGCCCACCCCGCCCTGCAGTGATGTCACACTGGTGATCACCAGGTTCATGTCCCCTTCCGCCATTGGCTCGGCTGCTGTAGCTGCCGTGGCAACAGAGGGCCCCAGCGTTGTGACACTGGCAATCTTTATCTCAGAATCGGGCTCTGTGCTGCTCAGTATGCCTTCGCTATCTGAAGAAGGGCCTCCGGCTGTAGCAAGTGAGGAAAAGCCTCTGTGCCCGGGATCCTCCTCATCGTCAATGACGATGGGCTCTGTAGGTGCTGCAGAATAGGTGGCGGGTGGACTGGGGATCTTGGCGGGGGCTGTGGCTGTTGTCGTGTTGATCATTGCTGTGGTATCTGTTTCAGTGGGGTGGGGCTCGGTGCTGTCTGTGGGTGTGGAGGCAGCTTGGAAAGAGGGAGTAGCAGAGGGAGACGGGGCCTCTTCCACCAGCACCACATCATCATCGTCATTGTTCTCTATAACCATGGAGGGTTCCTCTATTGCCTTGGTGACAGGAGCCTGGGTTCTCATGGGGGGTGTAGTTTGCTCTGAGGGAGTAGTGTCTGTGTCCATGGGTTCCTTATCTGGGGCTGTGCTCTCCTCCTCTACTCGAGGTTTGGCCTCTGATTCCCCATCCATCATTTAGACTGCTACCACCTGCACCCACATAAACACAGCACAGATTATTAGGTACAATTTACCATAAGCATATTAAGTGCAAAGCATGTCAAGTGCAGGTATCCCAGGTATAGCTGTGTGTATGTGAAGAAATAGGAATACGGCCAAGCACTGTCTAAGCTAGCAGGTTGATTCCCTAAAGAGTCATTAATGAGTTCAGTTAAATCCCAGTTAGGAGACTGTGGTTTCTTTCCAGACAAACAAATGATGTGGCTCCTCAGAGACTTCCCTGGGAATTGTAAAACATATTTGAAATGTTGTGCATGCCTTGGTGTACTTGGAACGCACATGTGTGTTCAGGAGACATTGATTGGATTACATGTGAATCTAGTTGCATGGCTGAATCTGGAGCATAAAAATGCCCGCAATACCACTGACTGTCCAGGGGAGCCACTGTCCTGCAAGAATACTAATCTCTGCATATTTTCGCTCTCATCCTTTCCCACTTCTCTTGTCCCTTCTACCCCTTTTGGTCTCCCTCTACTCCTTCTATCCAGGTTCTCCTCTCATTCAAAACTCTAGCTCCTCATACAAACAGCCACACACATCTATCCTCTCAGTTTCAACCGTCTGTCTCCTCCCCCTTTGTCCACCTCTACCATCTCTGTTGCCAAGTGATGCAACACCTTGGTTGCTGTAGTGATCAGGAGACTGCCATGGGGGTTGGTTGTTCTATGAAGGTAGACATCAGGCTAACATTCAGTACTAGTCAGTAGACACCAAATGGAAGCCAAGATGCAGCACAACCTGGCCACACTCATTCTCCAGTTTGGGTCCATGTTTAATCCAGTCCACTATACCAAACACAATTGTAGACAACGGATTGCAGTTGCCACAGAGACAAACGGTCAATTTTGCAGAGCCTTTCATGAGCGCGATGGACATCCCCCCCAAAGTCCACTGTTATGACAACATATATCGAACAACAATATAAATGCAACATGTAAAGTGTTGGTCCCATGTTTCATGAGCTGAAATAAAATATTACAGAAATGTTCCATATAGGGAATCACGATATATAGGTGAACATATCGGAATTGGACGATATTAGCTAAAAATGCTAACATCGGTATAGGCTGATAACTAGTTTAACGCCGATGTGCCAAACCAAATGTCAAAGCTGACGTGCATACCTATATAACGTAGGTACATGACGTAATGACGCCACCTAAAAATGACGAACACGTGCAACACAGCATTCCTAACATAGCCCACAATGTCTCCTGTTTGGATCGAGCAGTCAACAAGTCGAGCAGTCATTTGAAAGAGTAAGAAAATATCAGCGGTGAAATCCATTAAAGCCAAGATTGCCCTTGACAATCAACCGTTCTGTCGTGGGTGATGTTGGCTTTCGCCGACTGGTCGAGCACCGGTACACACTACCAAGTGCGCTATTTATCAGATGTTGCCCTACCGGAGTTACACAGTAATAGTGTCACACCTATTAGCTTTACGACATACATACTATGGAATGTAGTTTGGTTCTTTGCGTCCCAAAAAAGATAAGAGTAGCCATGTCAAAGCTGTACAAAAATCTGCAAACACCGAACGAACGATGTGTTTACAATACCGCGTTGGTAATAAAGCATAATTTGTTTGACCACAATTTCTTCGGTAGCTACCTAGCTAGCCCCAATACAATTGGACCTTTATTTAACTAGGCAAGTCAGTTAAGAACAAATTCTTATTTTCAATGACGGCCTAGGAACAGTGGGTTAACTGCCTGTTCAGGGACAGAACGACAGATTTGTACCTTGTCAGCACGGGGGTTTGAACTTCTGGTTACTAGTCCAATACTAACCACTAGGCTAACCTGCCGCCCCGATCAGCCTGAAAACAATGGCCAGTAGAAACTGCAGTCATTTTCATTATTCTTAGCAATGATTTAGGAATCCTTGTAAGTATTAGCTACGTTGCCACTTCTTGTCCGCCAATTGAAATTGAACTTCAGTTCAGGAAAGTAAATAGCTAGCCAGCTACTAAACTCTGTTGCACAAAGCTAACGTTATAAGCAGCCAGCTAGCTTCATCTGGCTAGTGAGGTTCGACCAGACCGGGTTATGTGTTGTGAAGCTAGCCACAATAGGGACTAGGTACAAGTGGAATTTGCAGTTTTCCTTCAAAATGTAAAAGAGTTGTAATTGACAGTGATGCAAGTGAATACAAATAGATTTATGCTATGCTTTTATTTTGAAGGCTAACCGCAAAGTCCACTATCGTGGCTAGCTTTACAGATGGGCCCAAGCACCAATAACCAAATAAGAACTGTCTTATAAAGGGTTATTTTAGATGACACCTAGCTATACAGTTAGCTAGCTAACTATAGCTACTGAAACAGATGTCGTGTTGCTATGTTTTTGGGGAAAAACATTGTTTGCATCCATGAGCTAGCTAGCTTTTTATTTTATTTTATCACCAGCACTATATGTGCAAGAGACAACTTCACCAGCATCATAGAGCATACATATCAATGAATCGTTGTGACATTAAATATGAGTGATGGTGTAATAACTGTAAAAATTAAGGAACGAGTTAAATTATGTGACATGCAGTCATATTCAGATCCTGACTGGTCAACAAGCTTATTTGACACGCAAAGACGCAAACGGCGTTCCATAGAAATTCTGGTTGAGAATGAAACGACTGAACAACAAAACAGCGGCGCAAGTAAGAGAAATAGGTTTTGATTAGGTTTTTACTGGTAGTGGGGACATACGTAAATGCCAACAAAACAATGTTTTGGTCAGTGTGGTGTGTAACCTTTATTTAACTAGGCAAGTCAGTTAAGAACAAAATCTTATTTACAATGACGGCCTACCCTGCACAACGC
Source organism: Oncorhynchus mykiss (assembly GCF_057628025.1). Classification (NCBI taxonomy): domain Eukaryota; kingdom Metazoa; phylum Chordata; class Actinopteri; order Salmoniformes; family Salmonidae; genus Oncorhynchus; species Oncorhynchus mykiss. The sequence goes on from NC_143043.1 coordinate 32,983,527, forward strand.
TGGGCCAATTGTGCGCCACCCTATGGGACTCCCAATCAAGGCCGGATGTGATACAGCCTGGATTCAAACCAGGGACTGTAGTGACACCTCTTGCAATGAGATGCAGTGCTTAGACTGCTGTGTCCATGTGCGTTAACTATTTAACTGTACTAGAATGCTTTAAAGGCCGCTAAAACTTTAAAATAAAAATTGGTATCGTTTTTTGCAAGACAAATATCGGAATCGGCCAAATACGTCATATCGGTGCATGACAAGTTCCATATGCACAAAAGCTTACCTTAATTTTGTACACTAATTTGTTCACCTTCCTGTTGGTGAGCATTTATCCTTTGCCAAGATAATCCATCCACCTGACAGGTGTGGCATATCAAGAAGCATGATCATTACACACCTTGTACTGGGAACAATAAATGGTCACAAAAAAATGGTCACAATAAATGGTCACAACCGCACACCACTTGTTAATGGCGAAGTATGAGCGAGCGGTTTGCTGATGTCAACATTGTGAACAGAGTGCCCTATGGTAGCTGTGGGGTTATGGTATGGGCCGGCATAAGCAACAGACAAAAACAACTGCATTTCATTGATGGCGATTTGAATGCACAGAGATACCATGACGAGATCTTAAGGCCCATTGTCCTGCAATTCATCTGCCTCCATCACCACATGTTTTAGCATAATAATGGCAGAGCAACCATGTCGCAAGGATCTGTACACAATTCCTGGAAGCTGAAAATGTCCCAGTTCTTCCATGGCCTGCATGCTCACCAGACATGTCACCCATTGAGCATGTTTGGGATGCTCTTGATCGACATGTACAACAGCGTGTTCCAGTTCCCGCCAATATCCAGCAACTTCGTACAGCCATTGAAGAGGATTAGGACAACATTCGACAGGACACAATCAACTTTATGCGAAGGAGATGTGCCGCACTGCCTGAGGCAAATGGTGGTCACACCTAGGGTTGCAAAGGGCCGGAAACTTTCCGGTAAATTTCCCATGGGAAGTTAAGCCTGGGAATTTTGCTTAAATTAATCAAAAAGTTAGCTTATAACAGTGAACCTTTTTTTGTGGCATACACAAGGCAATTCTAGGTCTTGTGGCATATTTTGGTTAAACTATCCCCAATTCAATGGAATTGCAACCCTCTGCATGCACAGTGCATTCTTCCATCACATGTACCGCTGATTCTCAAGATCTTGCACACTAATGAGATGCTATAGATGCTATTGAGCACACACTACTACACTCTGAGCCAAGGACTACATGCTTTCTAGTAAGTTTTGATTACAATACTGGGTGGGTGAATATATTTTTATTTCTATCCATACATTTATATAAAAAAAATATATATATAAAAAATGTAAAAAACGTATTTGGGACAGGGGGCAGTATTTTCACATCCGGATGAAAAGCGTGTCCAAAGTAAACGGCCTGCTACTCAGACCCAGACGCTAAGATATGCATATTATTAGTAGATTTGGATAGAAAAGTTTAACATTTCTCTGAAGTTTCTAAAACTGTTTCAATCATGTCTGAGTACAACATAACTTATTAGAATCGGTCGTTGGGCAGAACATTTAAAAAAATATAAATATGCACTTTATCATAGAGAAAATACATACATGTATTGTGTAACATGAAGTCCTATGAGTGTCATTGATGAAGATCAAAGGTTAGTGATTAATTTAATCTCCATTTGTGCTTTTTGTGACTCCTCTCTTTGGCTGGAAAAATGGATGTTTTTCTGTGAGTTAGTGGTGACCTAACAATCGTTTGTGTTGCTTTCGTTGTAAAGCATTTTTGAAATTAGACACTGGCTGGATTAAGGATAATTTTATCTTTAAAATGGTGAAAAATACTTATGCTTGAGGAATTTTAATTATGAGATTTTTGTTGTTTTGAATTTGGCGCCCTGCACTTTCACTGGCTGTTGCCGGGGGGGGGGGGGGGGGGGGGGGGGGGGGGGGTACAATTCCTTTGTCTGTACAAATGAAGTGAAACGTAGCTAGCTTTCACGTGAGGGCGCCAGTCCGAGGATGTGGCACTCTGCCAGACCACTCACTCAAAGAGCCCTTATGAGCCCCCCTTTAGAGTAGAATCCTCAAAACAGGTTCTAAATACTGTTGACATCTAGTGGAAGCCTTGGGAAGTGAAACATAACTAATATCCCACTAAATCTTCAATGGGGGCCGAGCTGAAAAACTACAAACCTCAGATTCCCCACTTCCTGGTTGGATTTTTTCTCAGGTTTTTGCCTGCCATATGAGTTTGGTTATACTCACAGACATCATTCAAAGAGTTTTAGAAACTTCAGAGTGTTTTCTATCCAATATTACTAGTAATATGCATATATTAGCATCTGGGAGAGAGTAGGAGGCAGTTCACTCTGGGCACGGTATTCATCCTAAAGTGAAAATGCTGCCCCCTATCCCAAAAAGGTTGTAGGCTACTATTTATTAACAAAAAAAAAAATCTATGTCATATATTCACCCCACCCAGTATTGTAATCAAAACTTACCAGAAAGTATGTAGTCCTTGGGTCGGCCAGTGTAGTAGTGTGGGCTCAACAGCATCTCATTAGTGTGCAAGATGTTGATTATCAGCTGTACATGTGATGGAAGACTGCAATGCACACGTGATGGAAGAATGCACTGTGCATGCAGAGGGTTGCAATTCCATTGAATTGGGGATAGTTTAACCAAAATATGCCACAAGACCTAGAATTGCCTTATGTGTATCCCTCAAAAAAGGTTCACTGTTATAAGCTAACTTTTTTTAATGAATTTAAGCAAAATTCCCAGGCTTAACATCCCATGGAAATTTACCAGAAAGTTTCCGACCCTTTGCAACCCTAGGTGAGCTACCACCCTGTATCCACTCCTCGTTCTATTATATTTTCTAATACATCTCCCCCATCAGGCATCTGATGTAATTAAGCCTATACTAGAGAAATTTGAAGTTTGATATACATTTGCTAATATGGGTGATTGTTAATGGGACAATTGATGGCTAGTCCCATCAAACTAGTAGTACTAGGTTAAAAAATAAATATATTTTTTAAATTGGTGCATATTAATGTTAGAAACTTAACGTTCTATTTAACGTTATCGTATCCATTCAGGCAATTGATCGATATGGATTCGTCATCCATATCGCCCAGCTCTAGCCTGTAGAATGGTTTTGGCCAGAAGCTGTTTTACGGTAATAGACCCAACTACTCCAAAACTGGGTGGTTGGTCATTATAAAATGAGACTCTACCCACTTCCTCATGCTCTGTCGCACACAGATATATAGAGATCACAACGTTGTATCTGTCTCAATGGCGCTGCCCATGCGCTCATTGACGCCATAATGTGACAGATACAACGTTGCTACCTCAATACATCTCTATGTGACATCAAGACAGAGAATGAGGAAGTGGATATAATCTTGCTTCTTATGATTATCAGTCAAATGTACAAATGTATAAAACATTGATTACGGCACTACCGGTCAAAAGTTTCAGAACACCTACTCATTCAAGGGTTTCTTTATTTGTACTATTTTCTACATTGTGTAATAATAGTGAAGACATCAAAACGATGAATTAACATATGTGGAATCATATAGTAATCAAAAATTTTTTTAAATCTAAATAAATATATTTTATATTTGAGATTATTCAAATAGGCACCCTTTGCCTTGATGACAGCTTTGCATACTCTTGGCAAAATCTGTCGTCAAGGCAAAGGGTGGCTATTTAAAGAATCAAAAAAATAATTAGTAAAAATATATAAAAACCCTTGAATGAGTAGGTGTTATAAAACGTTTGCCCGGTAATGTATGCATGCATGCATGTATAACTTTGTAAGACTATAAATGACCAACCACCCAGCTTTGGAGTAGTTAAGGTCCAATTCCCTGCTTTTGAGAGGAGCTGGCTACTGTACTGGGGCGGCAGTTAGCCTAGTGGTTAGAGCTGACAAAATGTAATTCTGACCCTGAACAAGGCAGTTAACCCACTGTTCTCCGGTAGGCAGCTGTCTGTTCCCAGGCTGTGTCACAACCGACTGTGATCGGGAGTGCCAATAGGGCGGCACACAATTGGCCCAGCGCCGTCCGGGTTAGGGGAGGGTTTGGCCGGGGGGACTTTACTTGGCTCATCATGCTCTAGCGACTCCTTGCGGCAGGCTGGGCGCCTGCAGGCTGACAGTGAAAGGTGTTTCCTCCAACACATTGGTGTGGCTGGCTTCCGGGTTAAGTGAGCGGGTGTTAAGAAGCGTGGTTTGGCGGATCATGTTTCGGAGGACGCATGACTCGACCTTCGCCTCCCAAGCCCATTCGGGAGTTGCAGCGATGAGACAAGATTGAAATTGGGGAAAAAAAAATGGGGGTAAAATACCCCCCAAAATAAAATGCATTATAATCTCCAAACCACACACACATAAATGGTATCCATGAGTTTGTCTGAAAAATAACCTAAATCGAAGTATCCCTTCAAATAAAGGTTAAATAAATTGTTTTATTCAAAGTATCAATAAGAATGTTCTGGGTTCTAGACATAGAGTAACATTATGCATTATTCATATCAAAATAGTAAAAAATAAAACCGCAAAAGAACCAGTGCTAGAACCAAGTCACTGATACAGAATGGAGAAAATAGACTCCAGACTGCAGTGCAGCATTGTGCGAATGTACTCCACATTCACGTGTCTCCTTCCTGCAAAGGGCTTGGACATGCAACGTTCCACCAACAAGACGTATCAGTTGATGCGCCTATCCTCATAACAGGTGTGGTTAGAGAGACATTCAGGATTTGAACTGAACACTGAAGCACTGCACTAGTGTTACACAGACGGTACAACAGCCACATTCTCATACATCTGCAAACAGGCAACACAGAGCACAGCTAAAACTGCATCATTTCAATTAGATCATGGGGAGTGACTAAGGTATGATGTAATTAAGACAAGCACATGCCCCTTGCTTTCATCATACCCCAGGTGGTCCCTGGCACTCTTCTGCTCTTACAGTCATGACCATTCAGTCATATTATGTAATGTGTATGAAAGATGCTTGATGTAGAGTGAAGCAGCTACCAAACACCTGACTATGCTCAATTGTAGTCCTATTCCATTCTTGCTGTTAGACTGCTAATGCTTCATATAATTTCTTGCCATAAAGCCCCATGTTTAGGGCTACTAATAGCTGATGATCACAATGATGTGGCTCAATACATGGAAAAATACCACATTTTGTCCAAAGCTCTCCCCATATCAGGCCGTGCCCGTCACTACACAACCCGGGTAGAACCTCCGTTCAACCGCGAGGACCACAGCTCCTCCACTGTCAAGGCAACCGGATAACAATGTCAACCCGCCTCGCTATCATTGTTATTCAGAAAACTTAGAGCGAAAGGTCCAAAACTTCAGGTGGATAATAGACCTATGACAAATATCATTAATGCATACCCGAGAAGACCCACTGACGAACAGAGGAGAGGGGTAGATGGGGTCAGTGAGCTAATTTGAGGACCACAAAACGTGGTTCAGTTCCGTTCCCACCTCTGCTTGCCCGGCCTTCCACGAAATGGATTTGCGGCGAACTGGAGAGATGAGAGCCAACAAGACTGCGCCATTCTTATTGAAAAATTAACGTAAATTATTCCAGACTATTAGTGACCCATGTGATGTTTAGTCGCATAACCGACAAAAATCCTAGAGAGCAACGTATTATTCACGTTAATCCGACAATGTGATAGGCTACATAGCTAGAGAAAAAAACGTGCTCTCTGAGGCGAACACATCATCATTATTCAGTGGATATTATTTGTTTTCACAAAACAGTCTGAAAACCAAAACAAATGTATTGTTTATGTAATACCTGTGTAACGTAAACGTTTAATTGGAAAGTTACCCCAGAGAGATTACCCGGGGCAATCACAGAAAATACACGTTGCCACCCGAAGGGGGGCGCTATACTGTTACATATCTATAAACTGCTCTGTTTATGTCAATAAAATAGTTGACAGACCTAAAAACATATTTATTTTCAATGTGTCGTTTCTACAACACTAATCCAAACATGTGGGGCTAACTAAACATTTTCAACAAGGGCTAAATTGCCCCCCCCCCCCCCTTCCGTCAGCAAGCAGCACTGCCTCACGTCCGCCATTAGAGAGCGAGCGAAACAATATGAAAGAGTGGTGGCAATATAGCTTAGTACCCTTCCACAGCAGAGAGGGGGAGAAAATCTCAGGCGGGGTACAAACTGACTGATAAATCGTCACATATTTACTTTCTAACATAGCAGGAGACTTAAGGGAGCCCGTGGACATCTGTCTAACACCTCAGCTAGTTGTTGAAACTTTGACTAATTAACCGTAAAATGTCAATAAAACGTCTCGGAAATTCTTACCGGAGTCGAGCTTGAAACGATATAGCGCCACTTTTGTGCCTTGATATAAATCGGGGAACGCACGCATGCGCCCCAACGTAAAGACGTTCTTGTCCGCGAGTGGGAGAATTCTGCCAACGAGATCTGAACGAGATCTTTCTTCTGTTTCATCATCGCGCAGGCGCACAATGTTCAATCAGGAGTGGTGCGGTTGACAATTAAATTGGTCTCGAATACCTGAAGCTCATAATAATAGCAGTACTTTACCATGAACCAGCCACATAATGCATTTGGCAATGATTACGCATTTTACTATGCCATCTGGTGTGTTTACGGTTGAACCGCAATCGAGGTGTCATTGACCACACTAGAGATCCAATCAGCATTCAGTCCTGTCCCGGTTGCGTTCAGGTCCAACACACGTCTACCGGTTTCTACATTACATAATGACTTTCAATAGAATATTACTGTGTGTCAAAATACATGTTAATGGAAAATGTCAAACACCACCCTTGGAATCATGTAGCATGTGATATGAAAAACCTAATGTTGCAAACATCTGGTTCAAATCACCCTCTTAACACTTGGCCAGTATGTGTTCGGTAGACCAATGTTATCTTAACCATTTCGGAACCGTCTTGCAACGAAGCATTGCGGAGTTGGACCATGCTAACATGTTGAGAGAACACGGGGCACTTTTTATACAAAGCACACAGGACTAGAGGGCGTATAAAAATGGCGGATCAGGTGTGTTTACGTGAGATAAAATGTGGTACTGAGTCAAGCATGGGTTCAAAACAAAACATATAAACCAGGTGCTATGTCCATACTCTGATAACCTACATCTGCAAACTTACCGAATTAAGAAGACCCAAGGACATTACTTTCATGGTGATGATGCTATAACGGCAATATTTGCTAAAGTGCTGAATGATTCAGGATCATTGATCTATAAAAGAACAGGATCCGCTTGCTCTGACCCAGCTCTAAAGGACTAAACAACTAAAACAACGGTAAATGGGTAGAACGGGTCCTGCTTTTCTCAAATTAACGTCAGATTTGACTTCGTAGCAGTTTAGGCGAATTGGGTTAAAGGTTAGGGTTAGCTAAAATGCAACAAAAAAATACATATTCTGGCGTTATTTTGACAACTGTTGGATCCCTTCTAGTCATGACCCTTGTGCTGTAGGGCATTTTTATCCACATCGTTTTATTGGTCTAACCCCCGCCTAGCGATGAATTTATGCTATTGCAAGCAGATGATTATGTGCACTGACTGTATTAGGCTATACTTTATTGTTGAAGAGTGGAACGTTGATGCTCATAGTGTCTGCGTGTAAATCACATGTGAATTAGTAACCTTACTGATATGATCTGGCATCTTGCGTAAACACCCTGCTAACACCTAGGCTTTAGCTCAGCAGGCCAACCCAACCCTGGGAAACCTGAGTTCGACCCCAGTTGGTCACACAGCTACATCCTGTAAAGTGCTTATTATACAAGTATGAGCCTTTATAGTTAATAGGCCATTAATAAAAATACATTATCAAGACATTTGATATACAGTACATATTATTATTTTTTTAAATCTAGATGTGCATCTATCCTAATTCCAAACCATTCACAAGCACTTATTCCCATTTTGCAGTCCCATTCTATTGCAACAAATGGGTGACACAGACTTGAATTGCTGGTCAAAGTTGTGAAGTAATCTGTCTTGTGTCGTTCATCAGCAGGATTTGCATTCTAAGCTACCATGGCTGTTACTCTCTCACACAAGCAGGGACAAATGCCCTGTTTCAAAATACTGCATTCCAATTCTCTACTACACAAAGTGTGCATTTGACCACTCCTCATGGATTTAAAATACCTGGATTGGTGTAAGAATAAACCAGAGATTTTCCACCATAATTCATAAAGTCAATTTATTTTCAATCGATGAGGGGGAGTTAAAACAAAAATGCAATAGGGGGAGAAATTGGACCACAGCCCTATGAGTCTTGCAACCGTCACTCAATCCGCTCCGGCCATTTTGTTCGTCCTCAAAAGGACTCTCTACTGATGACGTTCAGATAAAGGACTGCCCAGGAGCCTGTTCAGGACATTGAAACGGTACAATACATTCAATACATACACACACAGAGAAAAAAACATGATCAAAGTACCGGGAGACACAAGACATAAATAAAACCTCACTGTTTTATTGAACTAGGCAAATATATCACCCTGTTTTACTTCAATACCAGTTTGTACAGCAGTTGACAAAAAAGGGGAAATGATTTCAATGATATGGCTGTTAAAGCAGAAGTAATGCTCATATCAAATGAATTCCCACCTCTTATAAAACAAGGATTACAGTAGATCATCATTGATAACTGTTTATCGTACGTCTACAATGGCATGTTGTTGCCAGGATGTGCTCTGCATTATCCTCATCACAGCTACTACTTTAACTACAAGTGATTTGGACGACTATTTAGACCAGGTAGTTATAATCATGCATTCATGAAAGCTCTTATGTAGTTTAGGATACAGAATTCTGTGTTGCAAAGGTGCCTAAAACAACAACTAGAAACTTATGGTCACCGCACATGTACAGTGCATTCGGGAAAGTATTAAGAGCCCTGGACTTTATCCACATTTTGTTACGTTACAGCCTTATTCTAAAATTGATTAAATTGTATTCCACCCCTCAATCTACACACAATACCCCATAATGACAAAGCAAAAATGTTTAGTTTTTTAGAAATGTTTGCGTTCTAATTAAAACACAGCATTTATCTTTACCTCCCCCATTTCCCCCTTATTTTTTCTCCTCCCCCGTACCTTCATCAGGGCCGTCTCTCCTCCCAGTGTCTGAGCGTTGACATAGGACCCTGCCTCCAGGAGGATAGCAACTGTGGTCAGGAAGTTCTGAAATGATAAATGAAAGGATAGCGGGTTAAGTTAGTAAGTAAACATTGCAGAACAGACATTTAACATACAAACAAGGGGAATGTATACGTGTGTACTTGTAATAAGGTGGTTTAAACCAGTCTGTCCTGTGTTACCTTCTCCGCAGCGTGCATTAGGGCAGTAGTGCCGTTCTTCTGCCGTCCGTTCCCCTTCACCCCCTTCTTTATCAGCAGCCTCAGGATGTCATCCTGTCCCCCTGCTGCTGCCAACATACTCATGGAAATACCACTGGAGTCCTGTGGGAGGCAACAGACAGACAGACAGACAGACAGACAGACAGACAGACAGACAGACAGACAGACAGACAGACAGACAGACACCTTCATTACCGAGGACCACAGCTTTCCAAAGCCACTTGTAGCAAGCAAGTTATATATGATAATAAATGGGGAGGGGCTAATTGCTTAAATAATTAGAGGGGCAGTTCACTTATTTGAAGGTTTAGCTGATTGTATACTTACCTAGGGCGTTGTCTTTTCATCCAAAAAGGTTAAGTTCATGAAAGCATAAAGCAATGGTGATGATAGATTCCTAGCATTACAACATCATGAAATCTCAAAGCTGTTTCCTTGAACTGTTATTGGTACAATTCTAAATCCCTGTTGGAACACTAATGGTGGACCTCAAGAAGGCTATATGAATATTCTGAGAACTGGAATAACATTTTAACATTTACATCAAGTAACAATTTATTAACGAAGCAAATATGGTATCTTAGATTACACACAATGAACACCAGGGGGTAACGAAAGGCAGCTTGATAACAAATACATGTTGGTGAAAAAAAACTATTTAAACATCTTTAGACAGTAAATAGTGGGGTGTGGTTGAAACCCCTGATTATTTTTCCTCAGTTAACACCTAACACCGTAGCAGATCTGTTGCAGTTATTACACAAACTGATAAATATAAACACTCATTTAGTTACATAATTCCTCCTTGAACCTTAATGCAATTAGAATCAACAAAGATTGACTTGCAATAATAACATTATCTAGGAGGCAAGTGGATGAAATATATAATATTAGTAGTCAAGTGGATTAAATAATATAGAGAAGCAACGGCTATCACACCCTATACAGGTTAGTCAGCCTAAATTAGTGTTGAAAAACTTAAACTGCTGCTGTGAAATCAATAGCAACATTAATAAAACAAGTAGACCTACACTACCATTTATTGTCCATTAAAATAACAAAATTGATCAGAAATACAGTGTAGAAATTGTTAATGTTGTAAATGACTATTGTAGCTGGAAACTGCTGATTTTTTATGGAATATCTACATAGGCCCATTATCAGAAACCATCACTCCTGTTTTCCAATGGCATGTTGTGTTAGCTAATCCAAGTTTATCATTTTAAAAGGCTAATTGATCATTAGAAAACACTTTTGCAATTATGTTAGCACAGCTGAAAACTTGTTCTGATTAAAGCAGCAATAAAACTATTTAGACAAGTTGAGTATCTGGAGCATCAGCATTTGTGGGTTCGATTACAAGCTCAAAATGGCCAGAAACAAAGGACTTTCTTCTAAAACTCGCCAGTCTATTCTTATTCTGAGAAATGAAGGCTATTCCATGCAATAAATTGCCAAGAAACTGAAGAGCTGTGTACTACTCCCTTCACAGTACAGTGCAAACTGGCTCTAACAAGAATAGAAAGAGTGGGAGGATCCTCTGTACGCCTATGTAGATATTCCATTTAAAGAAAAATCAGCCGTTTCCAGCTACAATAGTTATTTACAACATTAACAATGTCTACACTGTATTTCTGATCAATTTGATGTTATTTTAATGGACAAAAACATTTCTAAGTGACTCCAAACTTTTGAACGGTAGTGTACATGGACAGCTAAAGACCGAAGTACAAGAGGAATAGGCTCTGTGATTCTCTGAAACCAATTACACACACACACAGAACGAAGGAACTGTTTCCAATTGGCAAAACACATTTCAGTTACTTCCATGTATGTATGTATGTATGTATGTATGTATGCATGTATAATCCATTAAAATAAAACATTTAATGGAGCCGGTCTTTGTGTAGTCATGTGAAGATTCTATATTGAACAAAACTATAAATGCAACATGCAAAAATTGGAATAATTTTACTGAGTTACAATTCATAAGCATATACATCTATGGATAGCACATGACTGGGCACAGACATGGGTGGGCTTGCCAGGACAGAGAGGGGTGCTAGGACAGAGAAGAACTTGGATTGGCCTGAGCTGGGAGACCCAAGAGACCTTTTCTTTATTTTCTTTTTCCATTATTTTACCAGGTAAGTTGACTGAGAACACGTTCTCATTTACAGCAACAACCTGGGGAATAGTTACAGGAGAGAGGATGAATGAGCCAATTGTAAACTGGGGTGGCACCTAAGGTTGCAGAACGCAGTGCTCGGCTTGGGGTGTAGGGTTTGAGCATAGCCTGATGGTAGAGGGGCAGTTTTTCTTGCTGTTCCGTAGGTAAGCACCATGGTCTTGTAGTGGATGAGAGCTTTGAATGGAAGCCAGCGGAATGTGCGGAGGAGTGGGGTGACATGAGAAAACTTAAAGTTTGAAAACCAGGCGGGCTGCAGCATTCTGGATAAGTTGCAGGGGCTTAATGGGTTAAGTGGGGAGCCCAGCCAACAGCGAGTTGCAGTAGTCCAGATGGGAGAGTACAAGGGCCTGGATTATGACCTGCGCCACTTCCTGTGTTAAATAGGGTCGTAATGTACAGATGTTGTAGAGCATGAACCTGCAGGAGCGGGTCACAGCTTTGATATTTGTAGAGAACGACAGGGTGTTGTCCAGGGTCACATCAAGGTTCTTATCAGTCTGGGAGAGACACCTGTCAGGTGGATGGGTTATCTTGGTAAAGGAGGTCCTGTGTGGCTCAGTTGGTAGAGCATGGCACTTGCAACGCCAGGGATGTGGGTTTGATTCCCACGTGGGACCAGTTTGAACAAATATTAAAATGTATACCCTCCGTACTGTAGGTCGTAATGTAAAGGAGAAATGCTTACTAACAGGGCTGTGAAGTAATTTGTGCCCAACATTTGAGAAAAATAAGGTTTGTGTGCTTATGGAACATTTCTGGCATCTATTTTAGCTCATGGGACCAACACGTAACAAGCTGCGCTTATAATTTTCGTTCAGTATAATTCTAGAACAGCCAAAGAAACATTTTTCTTTACGTGATTGGTGGATTTCAAGCAGCTCAAACATCAAACCAGACTCTCTAACCGGGGCACAAATGTAGTACTTTAACTCATTCACACCGCACTTCTACCAGGAATAGCCTAACCCACTAAATCCTCGGTTTGCTGAACAGTTGTTTTAATTCAAAACCTAACCTACACATACAATGGTACAGGCAAAAATACAATTTCCTTAAAGTATTTTAGAGTACTAATGTTACTGTCCTCACTACAACAACACCAAAACACATTTAATTAAAATACTGTAGAAGTCCAGTCATTCCTATGGAGGACTACTCCTAGTGGGGAGTGCCAACAAGGCCAACCAGTGTCTTCAAAGCCTCTTAAAGGACAATACATAGCATCAGCAATCCAGGGTTTACATACATCGTTGGTGTAGCTCATGCCAAAGGATTTTGAATTTGGGCGTCAGAATACATTGTGCCAAAAAAATTTAAAAAGCTGAGAAAACGTACGTAAAATTCAGCTAAACAAGTTTATATTCATACTACGTCACTATGTAGTCTAATTGCTACGGATACATTTGTAGAATAAAGTACGTAGTGATATTATGTCCTTAAAATGGTTCTACATTCTTGCTTTATGTTACAAAGTGAGATCAGAATGAGCAAGGATGTCAGATTAAATCAAAAGCTTTTAAAACTAGCTCAAGGTAATCATAAATACAGATAAACAGGAGGATCTTCTGGAAGTCCCAACAGTGTCCCTGGTTTCTGATGCACCCCTGGATTTTGTTGGACCCCTGGTTTCGGTGTCCTTGGACTTGGTTTTTCATGGTCCATGTTTTGTTTGCCTGAAATATGCCTCCTGCACATTGTCATTAATGTATTACGCACATAGTTTTTTACATCTTTCCATGTCCTGCCTTGCAGAGCTGGTTCAGCTGCAAGACATGCATCACATTCCTTTTTACCTGGAATCTTCATCAGTTTAGTGAAGTCTCCTAGCTGCCGCCTGACCGCAGCCTGAGCCTCATTACTCCATATCTTCTGTTTCCTTGGTGTTGCCACAGGACCTGCCTCAAGTCTGTCTTCTTGACCCTGTGCAGGTACTGTAATTGTTCCACCAACCCATTCCTTAGCACGCTTTGCCTCTTTTTGTTTCTTTGCTGCTCCTTTCTTTGTTTGTTTTGTGGGGTCCACTCTTGTAAGGCCATTCTTTCGTTTTATAGATTTTACTGTGTTGTGCACATAGTTTTTGATGTCCCTCCATGTCCTGTCTCTTAGAGCTGGTTCATTGTGCAGGCAAACTTCACAGTCCTGTTTACCTGGAACCTCCATCATTGAGATAAAGTGTCCCATCTGACGGTTCACTGCAGCCTTAGCTGCATCACTCCACATCCTCTGTTTCCACACTGTGCCCACCTTATCTGTCCCCACAGAACCTGTCCCCAAAGGAACTGCACCCAAAGGAACGGCAACCGCAGGCACTGCCCCAACAGGAAGTGTCTGTGCATTAAGTGTTGGCGTAATAACAGTACGCGCTGGAAGTGTCTGTGCAGGATATGTTCCGGCAGAATATGACCTTGCAAGTTGTGACCCCGCAAGATGTGTCCCTGCACGATATGTCCCCATAGGATATGTCTCTTCAGGATATGATTTTGCAGGATTTGTCCCCGAAGTATATGATCTTGCAGGAGATGATAGGTCATAAGGACTTGCAGGATACGAACTTGCAAGATGTGTCCCGGCAGCATACGAAGCTGCTGGATAGGTCTCTGCAGGATGTGTCACAGAATATGATCTAGCAGGATTTATCCCAGTAGGATACACCCTTGCACAATCTGTCCCAGCATGATATGACCTTGCAGAATGTGATCCAGAAGGATATGACTTCTCAGGATATGTCCCAGCATGATATGACCTTGAAGGCTGTGCCCCCAATGTATATGACTTCGCTGAATATGTCGCTGTAGGATAAGATGACCCAGTGGTATATGTGCCAGTAGGATACGCCCTCGCAGAATCGGTTCCCGCTGAATATGTCCCTGCAGAATATGCCCCTATGAAATGAATACAGAGAAGAAAATTATTCATGAATGTGTCATTATCATATATTGTAAAGAGGAACAGAGAAAATAGTTTAGGGTAATGAGTTGAAAGCTTCTCAAAAATGTAGCTCTAGTTAACATGTAAATGGCACAAAATTTTGAATTGTGATTTTGACTGAACATTTAACCCTTGAAACAAAATGAAAATGTTGTCCAAATACTCTCCAAAGCAACTGATACCCACCATATGTAGGTGAAACAATCCTTTCCTCTGATGGTCCTGGAATTACCACTGGAACCTGATCCATTGCAAGCAGCAATTTGCTGATTTCTGCTAGATGTGCTGCGTTTTCAGACAGTCTGTAGTACTCTTTGTGGACCTGGGTGTCATGTCCCAATAATTTTGCCACCTGATCCAATTCACTTTCATTTAAGTTCAGAATTTGGCAATGGATAGCAACCTCTTTCCTCACTGTAGCATGGATCAGACTTTCAGGATTCTTTGCATCACACTCATGCGCAAATTTTCTCAAACAGTCAGACCCTCTGACGTAGCTTGCTGCATCTGGGCTCCGTGCAAAGACATAAGGGTTGTCCTTTGACACACCAACTTTGTCTCTGTTTGCAATTAGGATCTCAAGAGATGAGATCATCCTTGCCGTTAGTAGGACCGGCATTGTTCTACCATTTTTGCCTTCTATTTCCACCCTGGTTAGTTTGTCGTCACCAAGCTCCTGTTCCAGCCTTGAGAGGCTATTGAAAATGTCTGCACTAGCTGGAGATTTCTTTCTGTTTGTGTACGTTTCCAACAGCATTTTCGCAACCTCTCCTGTCCTTTTTCTGTTGAAGAGAGCTATTTCGGCAAGAAGAGTTTCATTTAGCTTTTTCCAGACAGCGTTGGTGGGGCTCTCGAGCAATTCTCTCTTTGCTGTGTCCTCTGCAACCTTGAGAAACTTCTGAAGTTTAATCAAATCCTCAGTTAGTGAAGACACATCAACTTCATCACACTGAGGGACAGCGCTGAGGGACAAACCGGAAAAACAGTTATTCCAATCGTTTTCAAGAAGCTCAATGAACCTTCTGGCTTGTGCCTCTGCATCACGGTCCTCTGTCATACGACTCTCCCCAAAAGCTATTTCAGTAGCTCTTTTCAAGGAATAGCCAATCTTTAAAGGAAGAGATTGGGTCTTGTACCTGTCGGAGGCAGGATCAAAACCACTCATTTTCCTGGCAGCATGAACGGCCAATTTGAATTTGGATGGTACACATACTTCATGCAGATATTGGACACCACAGTCCATCTCATTTACAGTAAGTACAAATCTAGCCAATTCCCTCATTTTTGATCCAATGTATGTAAACTGTGACTTGGCATGGCCATGCTTTGCAGATAATGCATTGCCATATTTACATATTAGGGGATCATTTTTGATGTGGCATAAGATGTCATCTTGATTCATATTGTGTATTATTTCTTCACATCCTCCAGTAGAGTAGACAGGCAATGGAAGAAGTCGAGAGGACGCAGCCTGGACCCGCACTCTTTTTCCTCCCCTCTTTTCATCTTGTCCTTTTCTGGCTTTACATGAGCCCTCATGCTTCCATAAATCTATTTTGTTGAAAAAAGCTAAGCAGTGTTGGCAGGGCAGGCAGTCACGCACAGAAACACCATCGTAAGAGGGTCTATCCTTAGTCACAATTTCTCCATCTCCACTTTGAAGAACTTGATAGTTGCCTTTGTTACGGAGTTGGTCAAGCAAAAGAGACCTGATTTTGGAGAGTTTGGGGAAGCTCATAGCATGAGCGACAGATGCTTCTTCTGCGTGTATCCTTTCTAAATGTCTTGCAATTTTGTGGTGTGGTTCATTGCAATACAGGCAGAAGTGTTTTTTGTCCCATTTTCTTTTACCATCATCTGTCATACTACATGTGCTGACTGTAATTTTTGTGCTAGAACGTAAGCTTGACCTTGTACCTTTCCGTGGTGCGAATTTCTTGCGTTGAGGTTTTTTAGTTTGGGAGGTTTTTTGTGGCAACGGCTCAGATTCATTATCGCAGGGGTGCTCTGCATTAGATGGAAGAGGCTCTGAGCCACTTGGGGCTTTTGAATCCAGTCTTTGTCCAACCTCATCATCTGAACTGTTCTCGTCATTACTTGAAATGCTCTCTTCAGCACTCTTCTTTATGTCACACAAAGCTCTCTCCATGTCACATAAAGTCTTCTCCACATCACATGAAGTCTTCTCTTCATTGTGTAGAGCATTTTCTTTCTCATGTGAAGGATTCTCTTCCTGGTGTTCCCCGTCCATCATTTAGGCTGCTACCACCTGTACCTGCACCCACACAAACACAGCACAGGTTATTAGGATAAACCTACCATAAGCCTATGGGTAAGTATAGTCCATGGTAAACATGTTGAGTGCAAGTGTTCCAGGTACAAGCTGTGTATATGTGAAAAAAATAAGAATATAGCCAACCACTTTTTAGGCTAGCAGGTGTATTTCTTAAGAATCATTACCTGAGGAGAGCTTATTAAAGTCCACTTAACCACCTGCCTTTCATTGCACTCCACGAGGAGCCTGCCTGTTACGCGAATGCAGTAAGCTATGGTAAGTTGCGAGCTAGCATTAAACTTATATTATAAAAAACAATCATAATCACGAGTTAAACTAGTAATATCAACCATGTGTAGTTATCTAGCGTGTCCTGCGTTGCATATAATCGATGCGGTGCGTATTCGCGGGAAGAAAAAAAACTGTCCTTGCTCCAATGTGTACCTAACCATAAACATCAATGCCTTTCTACACAGAAGTATATTTTTACACCTGCATATTTAGCTAAAAGAAATCCAGGTTAGCAGGCAATATTAACCAGGTGAAATTGTCACTTCTCTTGCGTTCATTGCACGCAGAGTCAGGGTATATGCAACAGTTTGGGCCACCTAATTTGCCAGAATTTGACATAATTGACATAACATTGAAGATTGTGCAATGCAACAGGAATATTTAGACTTATGGATGCCACCTGTTAAAATACGGAACGGTTCCGTATTTCACTGAAAGCATAAACGTCTTGTTTTCGAGATGATAGTTTCCGGAATCGACCATATTAATGTTAATTAATATTAATTAATATTTCTGTGTGTTATTATGTTATAATTAAGTCTATGATTTGATAGAGCAGTCTGAGCAATTCAAACAGCACTTTCGTGCGTTTTGCCAGCAGCTCTTCGTTGTGCTTCAAGCATTGCGCTGTTTATGACTTCAAGCCTATCAATGCCCGAGATTAGGCTGGTGAAACCGATGTGAAATGGCTAGCTAGTTAGCGGGGTGCGCGCTAATAGCGTTTCAAACGTCACTTGCTCTGAGACTTGGAGTGGTTATTCCCCTTGCTCTGCATGGGTAACGACGCTTCGAGGATGGCTGTTGTCGATGTGTTCCTGGTTCGAGCCCAGGTAGGGGCGAGGAGAGGGACGGAAGCTATACTGTTACACTGGCAATACTAAAGTGCCTATAAGAACATCCAATAGTCAAAGGTATATGAAATCAAAATGGTATAGATAATAGTCCTATAATAACTACAACCTAAAACTTCTTACCTGGGAATATTGAAGACTCATGTTAAAAGGAACCACCAGCTTTCATTTGTTCTCATGTTCTGAGCGAGGAACTTAAACGTTAGCTTTCTTACATGGCACATATTGCACTTTTACTTTCTTCTCCAACACTTTGTTTTTGCATTATTTAAACCAAATTGAACATGTTTCATTATTTATTTGAGGCTAAATTTATTTATTATATTAAGTTAAAATAAGGGTTCTTTCAGTATTGTTGTAATTGTCATTTTTTAAAATTATATATATATATATATATATATATATATATATATACACACACACACACTCCCCCTTTGTCCACCTCTACCATCTCTGTTGCCAAGTGATCAACACCTTGGTTGCCATAGTGATCAGGAGACTACCATGGGGGTTGGTTGTTATCTGAAGGTAGACATCAGGCTAACATTCAGTACTAGGCAGTAGGCACCAAACAGGAGCCGAGATGCAGCACTACCTGGCCACACTCATTCTCCAGTTTGGGTCCATGTATAAGCCAATCAACTATATCAAACACGGTTGTAGACTGCAACTGATTGTAGTTGCCACAGAGACATAGCACGCCAATGCTGTTGCACAGCCGTTCATGAGTGTGACGGACACCCCCAAAGACCAAAGCTGAACACAACTGAATGGTCATTTTGTTATGACAACATAGTAAACACGGCAACTGCCTCAGCATCATGGGATCCATTTTGTCTCAAACCATGGACAATAAAGGGTAAATATTCTCCAAGTGCAACGTGAAATATCATACAATTCTGAAGCCTAGGCAAAATCAAGTAGTTTAACCTCTTAGAGCTCTAGGGGCGCTATTTCATTTTTGGATAAAAAACGTTCCCGTTTTAAGCGCGATATTTTGTCACGAAAAGATGCTCGACTATGCATATTCTTGACAGTTTTGGAAAGAAAACACTCTGAAGTTTCAGAATCTGCAAAGATTTTGTCTGTAAGTGCCCCAGAACTCATTCTACAGGCGAAACCAAGATGATGCATCACCCAGGAATTAGCAGAATTTCTGAAGCTCTGTTTTCCATTCTCTCCTTATATGGCTGTGATTGCGCAAGGAATGAGCCTACACTTTCTGTCGTTCGCCCAAGGTCTTAGCAGCATTGTGACGTATTTGTAGGCATATCATTGGAAGATTGGCCATAAGAGACTACATTTTCCAGAGGTCCGCCTGGTGTCCTTTGTCTAAATTTGTGCGTAATCTTCAGGTGCGGTCATTTTCTCCTGGGATTCAGGAGAGAAAGCATGTGTCCAAGAACGATGTATCAATGAAGAGATATGTGAAAAACACCTTGAGGATTGATTCTAAACAACGTTTGCCATGTTTTCAGTCGATATTATGGAGTTAATTTGGAAAAAAGTTTGCGTTTTGAGGACTGAATTTATGGATTTTTTTTGGTAGCCAAATGTGATGTATAAAAACGGAGCTATTTCTAATACACAAGGAATCTTTTTGGAAAAACTGAGCATCTGCTATCTAACTGAGAGTATCCTCATTGAAAACATCAGAAGTTCTTCAAAGGTAAATGATTTTATTTGAAGGCTTTTATGTTTTTGTTAATGTTGCGTGCTGGATGCTAACGCTAATGCTAACGCGAAATGCTAACGCGAAATGCTAACTCTAGCTAGCTACTTTTACACAAATGATTGTTTTCCTATGGTTGAGAAGCATATTTTGAAAATCTGAGATGACAGTGTTGTTTACAAAAGGCTAAGCTTGAGAGATGGCATATTTATTTCATTTCATTTGCGATTTTCATAAATAGTTAACGTTGTGTTATGCTAATGAGCTTGCTGATAGATTTACACAATCCTGGATACAGGGGTTTTTTCATAGCTAAACGTGACGCAGAAAACGGAGCGATTTGTCCTAAACAAATAATCTTTCAGGAAAAACTGAACATTTGCTATCTGAGAGTCTCCTCATTGAAAACATCTGAAGTTCTTCAAAGGTAAATGATTTTTTTGAATGCTTTTCTGTTTTTTTGTGTAAATGTTGCCAGCTGAATGCTAATGCTAAATGCTACGTTAGCCATCAATACTGTTACACAAATGCTTGTTTTGCAATGGTTGAGAAGCATATTTTGAAAATCTGAGATGACAGTGTTGTTAACAAAAGGCTAAGCTTGAGAGATGGCATATTTATTTCATTTCATTTGCGATTTTCATGAATAGTTAACGTTGCGTTATGGTAATGAGCTTGAGTCTGTATTCACGAACCCGGATCCGGGATGGGGAGATCAGAAAGGTTAATTAATGTGTCAAGCTTACAAAAACCCATGTAATGTGACTCACACAGCAATTTAAAAAAAAAGAGCTGTAACACATTTGTTTCCATTCTGTAAATTTCATTCCAAGGTTTGTTTGTTACTTTGCTTGCTTGATGACATCAGAAAAAATGGGGTGGTGGTCAAGTTCACTAATCAGTTTCTTACGGTTTTGAAACACCAGAATATGCTAAATTACAGAATATTCTATTAAAATAAAAATGTTATTTGTCACATACACATGTTTAGCAGATGTTATTGCACGTTCCTGTTGCTAGACTGTGAATGCAACTCATAATTTATTGCCATCAAACCCCATGTTCAGAGATACTAACAGCTGATGATCCTAATGATGTGGCTCAATACACAAAAAAATAAAGCCTACCACTTTTGTCCCAAAGCTCCCTTTTTCCCCCCTGAGGCCGTGCCCTTGACTACACAAACTGGGTATAACTTTCATTCCACAGCTCCTCCACTCTCAAGGTAACCGGATAACGATGTCAACCTGCCCTGAGTTATAATTTTTATTCAGAAAACTTAGAGCGAATGGTCCAACACATTAGGTGGATAATAAATTCCCGTGTGAATTTAAGTGTGCTCTCTCTAATTCTCTCTTTCTCTCAGAGGAGGACCTGAGCCCTAGGACCATGCCTCAGGACTACCTGACGTGATGACTCCTTGCTGTCCCCAGTCCACCTGGCCGTGCTGCTGCTCCAGTTTCAACTGTTCTGCCGTATTATTATTATTATTATTATTATTATTATTATTATTATTATTATTATTATTGTTATTATTATTATTATTCAACCATGCTGGTCATTTATGAACATTTGAACATCTTGGCCATGTTCTGTTATAATCTCCACCCAGCACAGCCAGAAGAGGACTGGCCACCCCACATAGCCTGGTTCCTCTCTAGGTTTCTTCCTAGGTTTTGGCCTTTCTAGGGAGTTTTTCCTAGCCACCGTGCTTCTACACCTGCATTGCTTGCTGTTTGGGGTTTTAGGCTGGGTTTCTGTACAGCACTTTGAGATATCAGCTGATGTACGAAGGGCTATATAAATCAATTTGATTTGATTTTGATTTGATAGACCGATAACAAATATAAAATTATAGATACCCGATAAGCCGCTCTAGCGAACAGAGAAGAGGGGTAGATGAGGTCAGTGAGTTAACTTGATGACCACAAAACAGTTCCATTCCCACCCTAGCTACAGTTTGTATTCAGGGTATGAAATAATGTACTCTGGCATACTTCCATACCCGTTACATCTTACTAGGTTTGGGCGGTATACCGTATACCAGGGTATTTGGAAAAAGTCACAGGGTGGCTTTTCAATACTGTCAAAACTACTTCTGTGAAGTGTTTCAACAAATGTGAATATTTGTAGCTACTTGAAGTTATTATCTGCAGTCAACTTGTGCAATACCTTAGGAGGTAAAGCAGACTGCGTTCTTGATTTCCCCGTCACAATATTTTAAAATTATGAAGCTTACCATAGTTCCCCAGAACAATTGAGCCAGTCACTTGTTTGTAAATAGCACAACGGGAGAAAGCGAGCTGATTATTCCATAGCATTCAATATCTATCAGCGAGTCTTTGTTGTGTGGCGCACAAGGTGATGTATGCAATTCACTACTAAATTATTGCCTTCAGAAATGTATTAATGGCTTCCTGACAGAAGTCAAAGAGTTCTGGATGAGTTCTGTACAGCTGCAATTATTTTCCTGTGCTTCCCACCTGCGTTATTCTCCCATCTGCTCTCTGTAACCCTGCTGCTCTTCCTTCAGAAAACCATGAATCACAACTTTGTTCATTTGCACAATTTATCTTGGTCACTTCTGCTTGTAAAATGTCCACACTTATCAAAAATGACATTTGGTAGCTAATAGCTATGCTTGTATAACTTTATGAGCTGGATTTGCAATTAGTTTGTTAGCTAAATGCTAACAAGTGAAAACGAACAGCGTCTATGTGATTTCGCCATTTGTTTGTGCTAGTTTTGCCCAATGGGCTTTTCTTGCGTTTTTAAAACACCCGGTAATATTGTAAATCCCACTATGAGAGAACGATGGTATGACAATATAAAAATCTGGACACCGCCCAAGCCTACAGCTTAGATAACGAAAAGCACGGTCAACTAATCTAAAGGTGGCGATACTTTCTTCATTCTCGACATGGAAGACACCGGTGTCTCCTAAACTATCGCTAGTTGCAGATGGAACGTTTGAAAATGTGCAGTTCTTAAAATACATTTTTGCTCCATGCGTAATCAAACAATGTAATGTGTAGGTCGTCATCTTGTCTATTTCTGAACTTCTCTCATTGAATCGCCCACGCTTACATGAACACTAATAATTCAATATTAAACTGATTATGGCAGTAGGCCGAGTATGTTTATTAGGGATACCCATTGGGTGTCTGAGCAGTGCTGTCAATACCTCTCACAAAGACACATAGTGATGCAGTCAATCTCTCCGTTATTTTGATCCAGGAGAGACTGACATGCATGTCATTGAGTTAGCTCTGTGTGTACATTTAAGGGCCAGCCTTGCTGCTCTGGGCCAACTGTAATTTGCCTATGTCCCTCTTTGTGGCACTTGACCATATGACTGGGCAGTAGTCCAGTTACAACAAAACTAGGGCCTATAGACCTTGTTTTGTTGATAGCAATGTCAAGAAAGCAGAGTAGCGCATTATTACAGACAGCCCGCTTCCCATCTTAGCTACTGTTGCATTAATGTTTTGACCATGACAGTCTCCTCAACTTGCTCAATTTCAACATTATTCATTACAAGATTTAGTGTTCAGGGAATGTTTGTCACAAATACAATGCTTTCTTTTTGAAATATTTAGTACTAGCTCTTTGTTAAGTGTAACAGTGATTTCACTTCGTGTGGTAACCGGCGTGTATAATGTTGTGTCGTCAGCATACAATGCATTTGGAAAATATTCAGACCCCTTGACTTTTTCCACATTTTTTTTAGGTTACAGCCGTATTCTAAAATTGATCAAATTGCCCCCCCCCTCCATCTATACACAATAACCAATAAATGACAAAGCAAAAACAGACATTTTTGCTCATTTATTCAAATTAAAACAGAAACACACATTTACATAAGTATTCAGACCCTTTACTCAGGACTTTGTTCAAGCACTTTTGGCATCGATTACAGCTGAGTCTTTTTGGGTATGACACTACAAGCTTGGCACACCTGTATTTGGGGAGTTTCTCCCATTCTTTGCAGATCCTCAAGCTCTGTCAGGTTGGATGGGGAGCATTGCTGCACAGCTATTTTCAGGCCCCTCCAGACATTTTAGATCGGGTCCCAGTCTTGGCTCTGGCTGGGCCAATCAAGGACATTAAGGAGACTTGTCCCGAAGCCAATCCTGCATTGTCTTGGCTGTGTGCTTAGGGTCGTTGTCCTGTTGGAAGGTGCACTTCCACCCCAGTCTGAGGTCCTGAGCGCTGTGGACAGGTTTTCATCAAGGATCACTCTGTACTTTGCTCTGTTCATCTTTACCTCGATCCTGAATAGTCTCCCAGTCCCTTGACCAAGACCCTTCTCCCCGATAGCTCATTTTGACCAGGCAGATAGCTCTAGGAATAGTCTTGGTGGGTCCAAACTTCTTCCATTTAAGAATGATGGAGGACACTGTGTTCTTGGAGATCTTCAATGCATTTTTTGGTACCCTTCCCCAGATCTGTGCCTCCAATCCTTTATCGGGGCTCTGCGGACAATACCTTTTGACCCCATGGATTGTTTTTTTCTCTGACATGCAGCGTCAACTGCAGGACCTTATATAGACAGGTGTGTGCCTTCCAAATCATGCCCAATCTAATGAACTTACCAAAGGTGGACTCCAATCAAGTTGCAGAAACATCTCAAGGATGATCAATGGAAAAAGGATGCACCTGAGCTCAATCTGAATACTTATGGAAATAAGGTGTAAAAAAAAAAAAATACATTTACAAAAATATATTGCTTTGTCATTATAGGGTATTGTAGGTAGATTGCTGAGGATCTTTTATTTATTTAATCATTTTTTGAATAAAAAGGGGTCAGAATACTTTGAAGGCACTGTACACAGACACACGGGCTTTACTCAGTGCTAGTGGCAGGTTATTGGTAAAGATTGAAAAAAGTGAAAGGGGCCTAGACAACTTCCCTGGGGAACACCTGACTCGACCTGGATTATGTTGGAGGCTTCCATTAAAGAACACCCTCTGTTTTGTTAAATGTAACTCAATCCACAATATAGCAGGGGATGTAAAGCCATAAAGTTTTTCTAGCAGCAGATTATGATTGATAATGTCAAAAGCTGCACTGAAGTCAAACAAAACAGCTCCCACAAGCTTATCAATTTCTTTCAGCCAATCAGTCATTTTTTTACAAGATGTTGAGGGCATTTCCCTATAATCATGCTGAAAGTCAGTTAATTTGTTTCACTGTGAAATAGCATTGTATCTGGTCAAAAAAAAATCCCAAAAGTTTACTAAACTGATTGGACAACTGTTTGAGCCAGTAAAGGGTGCCTTGCTATACTTGGGTAGCGAATGGCATTAGTCACAAACATCTTACGCTGCTTATATTCAAAATTGGTGTACGGTCATTGATTGTTTTTAGCAATATTTTGAATTATAAGGACACGTGAACATTAATTGGAGTTTGTGGTGTATTTGATCTGCGCATGTGCTAGCACCAGCTGTGCAAGCCTCCCTCTTTTGCACGAGTGAAATTAGTTCAGAAAAAGTTTAAGTATGCATACAAACTTTTTAAGTCTGAACAGGACACCCACATGTTTTGACCAATGCCCACATGTTTTGACCAATAAGAGAAAAATCTGAAATAAACAAGATGGAGGCGTATCATTGCTGGATTACTTTGTTCACAGCAAAAATGAATTTACCTTAAGGGCTCCCGAGTGGCGCAACGGTCTAAGGCACTATAGGCGTCACTATAGACACCCTGGTTCGAATCCAGGCTGTATCACAGCCGGCCGTGATTGGGAGGCGCACAATTGGCCCAGCACCGTCCGGGTTTGGCCATCATTGTAAATAAGAATGTGTTCTTAACTTGCTTGCCAAGTTCACAAAAAGGTTCAATAAATAGCATTATTTTCTCATTTCAAACATTACACCTGCAACTAGGGATGAGTTTAGGAGACACTGGTGTCATCCAAGTGAAGAATAAAATGTTAGCCTAGTTGACAAATAGCTGATGGAGCTCATAAAATGTAATTCAGCCTGGTCTCAGACTAGACGTAACCTAGTAAATGTAAATCCGGAACACTCAAATTAGTTGGATGTGTTACGTTTGGTATAGTTACCAATTGTAGAGGAATATAAATATCTGGGTGTCCTTTTGGACAATAAGCTTCAGTGGAGTTTAATGTACAGCCCTGACCTACAAAAAGAGCCAACAGAGACTGTACTTTCTAAAAAAAGTTGGGCTCTTTTAATATAGACTGTACTATATTGACTCTGTTTTACAAATCCTTTGAGAGTATTTTAACTTCTTGTATTGTTTGTTGGTTTGGCAATGCCACTGTCAGCCAGAGAAACATGCTGAGAAGGATTATTACCACAGCAAGCAAGGTACTTGGAGTCAAACAGACAGGCCTGGATGAGATCTTTAAGGTCAGGACCCTCTGTAAGGCTTACAAAATCATTTTAGACCCAAGCCACCCCCTGTACCTGGACTTTGAATTACTCCCCTCTGGGCGCAGGTATAGGGCACCCCTCAGCAGGAAAAACAGAACGAGACAATCATATGTGCCAGATGTGATATCCCTCCTAAATAGCTCGGGCGAATGTTCCCATTGATCCCGTAAGGCAAGCAGGCTAGTCTTTTCTTCTTTAATTTTTAAAAATGTATTTCATATTTCTTACTGTTATTATTTTTATTGGTGCGTAACTTATGAAAGTTGTATTGTCAATCTTGTTTTGTATTTAAACGGCACTTTAAATGTGTACATGACACTGCAACAAAATTTCCCCATGGGGACAATGAAGTCAGTAAGTAAGTAAGTTACATAAGACATAAGGTTACTTCAGGCAAAAACGAAAGGATGGTGGTTGGTTGGGATGGATGGGTTGCGTGTTGAATCTCATCTTGAACAACTTTAGCAATTTTGAAACAGAATGATCTGGATTTTGTAGTTGTCTTCCCCTAATCCTAACTCCTGAATGTAACCCTCATCTTAACTTTAACCCCTAGCCTAGCTAACGTTAGCCAGCTAGCTAGCATTAGCCACCAAGCCAATGTCGGACACAACAAATTGGAATTCGTAACATATACTTTTTGAAAAACTTGTAACACCATGTAATTTTTGAAATTCGAAACATATCATACTAATTGTAACTCATAACATCCACTATACATACACATACAAGCAGGGTCCGAAATGAACACCCGTCAAGAGCCAAATGCGGGTAAATTTTCCATTTGGCGAGAAAATCTCAGAAGGCTTTCCACAGCACTGACAGGTAAATATTTTTACCAAAAGTCACATAAAATATCTGGCATGATGGTTAGGAGGAAATTACTCATGTTTGCCAGCCACAGACCGCCTCTAGTGCTCCTAGTTTCGCAGCACTGTTTACTGTACAGGGCATCAGCTACTCAACATCGCTCACTTGTCACAGGTCTGCTGCTAGATATTGTTAATTAAATAGCTGTTATGTGGCAACATTTACCTGGAGTAAGCCAACCTTTGGAACAAAAACCCACCGACGAAAAGGAGGACAATTCACGTAAAAAAAATAATGTTTTGTGAGAAATGGAGATGGAGTTTCAAGAGGCTGGCTACAGTATGATGCCGAGGCGATGAGTTGTTCTGTGTGGTGTCGCAAGTACGCTAAAGATAAAAGCATAAACAACTAATTTGTCATCGGAAATAAAACACGGAAATTAAGCTGGAGAACATTTGTGAACATGAACACAGCAAGTGTCACATTGAGCCAGGGACACAGACACGCAGGCAATCAATCGGAGCCCCCCCTTGACACCCTCTGTGATGGTGCTAATGGCAGTGTCAGAGCAGACCAACACGAAGGTACTGTTTAGGACTGTACATGTCATTGGCAAGAAGGCGAGACCACTTTCTGACTTCCAGTGGATGTGCGAGTAAGAGAAAATGTTGTTACTCTTGTAGCTAGACTAGTACTTTTGTAGGTCGTTTTTTCAAGTCTATTTAGCAGACGTGGTCCAGTATTGTAGGTTATTTCTCAGCTCTTGATAAGCTTTGGTTCACCTCAAAATAGTGTATAAATAACATAAAATTATAGGCCTACTGATGCTGACATGGATCTCCATGCTTTCCTGTGGCTCTGTAACATTCTATTTTAATGTTTGTCTCCAGATGCTGTTTACATTTTAAAGCATTGTGACACAATTTACTTTATCAGCCTTATAGTGTTGATCCTTAAGTAAACAAAAGGGTAGAAGGCTAATTTAGCACAATCAACTGCCAGCTATATTGGATAACATGATTGAATATCTAATTAATTTTGTTTGATTTTTGCATGAAAAAAAAATAGGAATCGCTGTGGGCTCACCATATAGAAATGAGAAGCATGCCAGAGTTTATGCACCATATTGCAGAGGTGGAGAGAAACAAAGACAATCTGAAAAACACCAACTTTTTCTCCATGTCAGATGGCTCCACAGACAGTTTTGTGAAAGAGGAGGAGTTAGTCAGATTCTGTCACAAGGCCAAGATCGAGAAAGTCGGCATCAAGTCGGTCGAGAAAGCAGACGCGGAACACATAAGCAACGCCATCAGTGCCATCATGGAGGGAGTGTGTGAGGATTGGGGGAGCAAGTTGGTCGCTCTGGGAACAGATGGAGCTGCTGTGATGACCAGAGTCAAGAACGGTGTGGTCATCATGCTGAAGGGGGGCGGGGCCTACATCATCGCCATCCACTGTATGGCACACCGCCTTGGAATGAACTTTTGATGCCATCCAGTCCAAAGTGATGATCGCTCTAGGAACAGACTGCTTCTATCACGTGGATTGAGATATGTTCCGCATTGCGTCCAACAACAACATTGACGAATACGCTGATTCAGTGAGCGAGTTCATTAGAAAGTGCATTGGCGATGTCGTACCCACAGCGTCTATTAAAACATTCCCAAACCAGAAACCGTGGATTGATGGTAGCATTCGCGCGAAACTGAAAACCACTGCTTTTCACCAGGGCAAGGTGACCAGAAACATGACCGAATACAAACAGTGTAGCTATTCCCTCCGCAAGGCAATCAAACAAGATAAACATCAGTATATAGAGACAAAGTAGAGTTGCAGTTAAACGTCTCAGACACAAGGCAGGGTCTACAGTCAATCACGGATTACAAAAAAAAAAAGAAAAACCTGTCGCGGACCAGGATGTCTTGCTCCAAGACAGACTAAACGTCTTTGCTCGCTTTGAGGACAATACAGTGCCACTGACACGGCCCGCTACCAAAACCTGCGGACTCTCCTTCACTGCAGCCAACGTGAGTAAAACATTTAAACGTGTTAACCCTCGCAAGGCTGCAGAGGCCCAGACAGCAGCCCCAGCCGCGTCCTCAGAGCATGCGCAGACCAGCTGGCTGGTGTGTTTACGGACATATTCAATCAATCCTTAACCCAGACTCCTGTTCCCACATGCTTCAAGAGGGCCACCATTGTTCCTGTTCCCAAGAAAGCTAAGGTAACTGAGCTAAACGACTACCGCCCTGTAGCACTCACTTCCGCCATCATGAAGTGCTTTGAGAGACTAGTCAATCACCATATCACCTCCACCCTACCCGGCACCTTAGACCCACTCCAATTTGCCATAAAGATCATCAAGGACAACAACCACCTGAGCCACTGCCTGTTCACCCCGCTATCATCCAGAAGGCGAGGTCAGTACAGGTGCATCAAAGCAGGGACCGAGAGACAGAAGCTGTTTTTCAATCTCAAGGCCATCAGACTGTTAAACAGCCACCACTAACATTGAGTGGCTGCTGCCAACATACTGACTCAACACCAGCTCACTTTAATAATGGAAATTGATGGAAAAAATGTATCTCTTGCCACTTTAAAACCTCTTAGAGCTCTAGGGGCGCTATTTCATTTTTGGATAAAAAACGTTCCCGTTTTAAGCGCGATATTTTGTCACGAAAAGATGCTCGACTATGCATATTCTTGACAGTTTTGGAAAGAAAACACTCTGAAGTTTCAGAATCTGCAAAGATTTTGTCTGTAAGTGCCCCAGAACTCATTCTACAGGCGAAACCAAGATGATGCATCACCCAGGAATTAGCAGAATTTCTGAAGCTCTGTTTTCCATTCTCTCCTTATATGGCTGTGATTGCGCAAGGAATGAGCCTACACTTTCTGTCGTTCGCCCAAGGTCTTAGCAGCATTGTGACGTATTTGTAGGCATATCATTGGAAGATTGGCCATAAGAGACTACATTTTCCAGAGGTCCGCCCGGTGTCCTTTGTCTAAATTTGTGCGTAATCTTCAGGTGCAGGCATTTTCTCCTGGGATTCAGGAGAGAAAGCATGTTTCCAAGAACGATGTATCAATGAAGAGATATGTGAAAAACACCTTGAGGATTGATTCTAAACAACGTTTGCCATGTTTTCAGTCGATATTATGGAGTTAATTTGGAAAAAAGTTTGCGTTTTGAGGACTGAATTTATGGATTTTTTTTGGTAGCCAAATGTGATGTATAAAACGGAGCTATTTCTAATACACAAGGAATCTTTTTGGAAAAACTGAGCATCTGCTATCTAACTGAGAGTATCCTCATTGAAAACATCAGAAGTTCTTCAAAGGTAAATGATTTTATTTGAAGGCTTTTATGTTTTTGTTAATGTTGCGTGCTGGATGCTAACGCTAATGCTAACGCTAAATGCTAACGCGAAATGCTAACTCTAGCTAGCTACTTTTACACAAATGATTGTTTTCCTATGGTTGAGAAGCATATTTTGAAAATCTGAGATGACAGTGTTGTTTACAAAAGGCTAAGCTTGAGAGATGGCATATTTATTTCATTTCATTTGCGATTTTCATAAATAGTTAACGTTGTGTTATGCTAATGAGCTTGCTGATAGATTTACACAATCCTGGATACAGGGGTTTTTTCATAGCTAAACGTGACGCAGAAAACGGAGCGATTTCTCCTAAACAAATAATCTTTCAGGAAAAACTGAACATTTGCTATCTGAGAGTCTCCTCATTGAAAACATCTGAAGTTCTTCAAAGGTAAATGATTTTTTTGAATGCTTTTCTGTTTTTTTGTGTAAATGTTGCCAGCTGAATGCTAATGCTAAATGCTACGTTAGCCATCAATACTGTTACACAAATGCTTGTTTTGCAATGGTTGAGAAGCATATTTTGAAAATCTGAGATGACAGTGTTGTTAACAAAAGGCTAAGCTTGAGAGCTAGCATATTTATTTCATTTCATTTGCGATTTTCATGAATAGTTAACGTTGCGTTATGGTAATGAGCTTGAGTCTGTATTCACGAACCCGGATCCGGGATGGGGAGATCAGAAAGGTTAAACAATGCCACTTAATATAATGTTTACATACCCTACATTACTCATCTCATATGGATATACTGTACTCGATACCATCTACTGCATCTTGCCTATGCCGTACCATCACTCATTCATACATCTTTATGTACATATTCTTTATCCCTTTACACTTGTGTGTATATGGTAGTAGTGTGTATATGGTAGTAGTTGTGTAATTGTAAGGTTAGATGACACGTTGGTTATTACTGTATTGTCTAGAAGCACAAGCATTTCGCTGCACTCGCATTAACATCTGCTAACCGTGTATGTGATAGAGGTCGACCGATTATGATTTTTCAACGCCGATACCGATTATTGGAGGACCAAAAAAGCCGATACCGATTAATCGGGCGATTTTTTTTGTAAAATGTTTTTGTTGTTGTAATAATGACAATTACAACAATACTGAATGAACACTTATTTTAACTTAATATAATACATCAATAAAATCCATTTAGCCTCAAGTAAATAATGAAACATGTTCAATTTGGTTTAAATAATGCAAAAACAAAGTGTTGGAGAAGGAAGTAAAAGTGCAATATGTGCTATGTAAGAAAGCTAACGTTTAAGTTCCTCGCTCAGAACATATGAAAGCTGGTGGTTCCTTATTCCCCAGATAAGAAGTTTTAGGTTGCAGTTATTATAGGAATTATAGGACTATTTCCCTCTATACCACTTGTATTTCATTAACCTTTTGACTATTGGATGTTCTTATAGGCACTTTAGTACTGCCAGTGTAACAGTATAGCTTCCGTCCCTCTAGTTAGCGTGCGCTAACTAGCTAGCCATTTCACTTTGGTTACACTAGCCTCATCTCGGGAGTTGATAGGCTTGAAGTCATAAACAGCGCAATGCTTGACGCACAACGAAGAGCTGCTGGCAAAATGCACGAAAGTGCTGTTTGAATTAATGTTTACGCGCCTGCTTCTGCTACCACCGCTCGGACAGATACTTGTATGCTAAACCAGATTATATGCAACGCAGGACACGCTAGATAATATCTAATAATATCATCAACCATGTGTAGTTAACTAGTTATTAGGATTGATTGTTTTTTATAAGATAAGTTTAATGCTAGCTAGCAACTTACCTTGGCTTACTGCATTCGCGTAACAGGCAGTCAGTCTCCTTGTGGAGTGCAACGTGAGAGAGGCAGGCCATTATTGCATTGGACTAGTTAACTGTATGGTTGCAAGATTGGATCCCCCGAGCTGACAAGGTGAAAATCTGTTGTTCTGCCCCTGAACAAGGCAGTTAACCCCCCGTTCCTAGGCTGTCATTGAAACAAAGAATGTGTTCTTAACCTGTTAAGCCTATAGGGGCGCTATTTCATTTTTGGATAAAAAAACGTGCCCGTTTTAAGCGCAATATTTTGTCACGAAAAGATGCTCGACTATGCATAGAATTGACAGCTTTGGAAAGAACACAGTCTAACGTTTCCAAAACTACAAAGATATTATCTGTGAGTGCCACAGAACTCATTCTACAGGCGAAACCAAGATGAAACGTCAAACAGGAAATGAGCAGAATCTCTGAAGCTCTGTTTTCAAATGTCTCCTTATATGGCTGTGAATGCAGCAGGAACGACCATGTGCTTTCTGTGGTTTCTTCAAGATGTCTGCAGCATTGTGACGTGTTTGTAGGCATATCATTGGAAGATTGGCCATAAGAGACTACATTTTCCAGGGGTCCGCCCGGTGGCCTTTGTCTAAATTTGTGCGTAATCTCCAGTTGCGGTCATTTTGTCCTGGGATTCAGAACGGAACGCACACTTCCACGAAGGATATATCATCGAAGAGAAATGTGAAAAACACCTTGAGGATTGGTTCTAAACAACGTTTGACATGTTTCAGTCGATATTATGGAGTTAATTTGGAAAAAAGTTTGGCGTAATTGATGACTGGATTTTCGTTTTTTTTTTGTAGCCAAACGGAGCGATTTCTCCTAAACAAATAATCTTTCAGGAAAAACTGAACATTTGCTATCTAACAGAGTCTCCTCATTGAAAACATCTGAAGTTCTTCAAAGGTAAATTATTTTATTTGAATGCTTTTCTGGTTTTTGTGAAAGTGTTGCCTGCTAAATGCTAACGATAATGCTAACGCTAAATGCTACGCTAGCTAGCTACTGTTACACAAATGATTGTTTTCCTATGGTTGAGAAGCATATTTTGAAAATCTGAGATGACAGTGTTGTTAACAAATGGCTAAGCTTGAGAGCTAGCATATTTATTTCATTTAATTTGCGATTTTCATGAATAGTTAATGTTGCGTAATGGTAATGAGCTTGAGTCTGTATTCACGATACCGGATCCGGGATGGGTAGATCAGAGAGGTTAACTGACTTGCCTAGTTAAATAAAAGGTATAAAAAATAAAATTATATATATATATATATATATATATATATATTTTTTTTTTTTTTTTTTTTTTTTTTTATCTGCAAAATCAATGCCCAAAAATACCGATTTCGATTGTTATGAAAACTTGAAATCGACCCTAATTAATCGGCCATTCCAATTAAATCGATTGACTTCTAGTATGTAACAAATAAAATTTGATTTGATGTTTCTGAAAGTAGAAGACCTCCTCAGTGGGCTCTACACCTACCACACCAGTCCACTGAACCGGGCAAAACTGGTAAACAGCTTCCAGGCTCTTGGGCACACCACTGGTGCCCACCAGAATTGGCGGGACCCAATGGGTAGGACACCTACTGCGTGCACTGGAACACATCCTGCGAGGTTACCAGGGGCTTGTCCAGCACCTGGAACAGGTACTGGCTTTAGATTGCTATGCTAAGTACTCCAAAAGTCATCATCAATATGTAATGTCCAGTAAATAACAACATACACGGTTACAATTGGTACCATGTTTCCATGATTTATGCACGGATAAAATGTGTCATATCTAATATAGGTTTTTTGGACAGCAATTTACTATTTGTATGTCTTTGTTCTTTATCTATTTAAGATTCAATGTGCTGATGCCCAAAATGTCTGATGTGTCTAGCAGGCCAAGGCCAGTACTGCGAGGGAGGCTGTTATCCGCTTCTGTGGCTTCCTGCATGACACACTAACACACCGGAGCAAACTGTCCGCCTATCTGCAGAGGTCCATAGCAGAAGCCCACAGCTCCTTGTGCTCAACACAGGCAGAACTTAACTTCACTAGGGTAGGGGGCACGATTTTCACTTCCGGATGAAAAACATGCCCAAAGTAAACTGCCTGCTACTAAGGCCCAGAAGCTAGGATATGCATATAATTGGTAGATTTGGATAGAAAACACTAACGTTTCCAAAACTGTTCAAATAATGTCTGTGAGTATAACAGAACTGATTTCGCAGGCGAAAACCTGATAAGAATCCATCCAGGAAGTGAACTTTTTTTTAATGTTTGTAGTTTTCTATTGAATGCCATTAGTATCCATTAACTTAGGAGTCAAATTGCACTTCCCATGGCTTCCACTAGATGTCAGTCTTTAGAAATGGTTTCAGGCTTGTATTCTGAAAAATGAGGGAGTAAGACCACTGAATGAGTGGACCATTCAGTGGCCCACAGACTTTTTATGCACAAGACCGAAAGCGCGCCTTTCTTGTTTACCTTTTATATTGACGTTATTGTCCGGTTGAAATATTATCCATTATTTAGGCTAAAAACCTGAGGATTGATTATAAAACATCGTTTGACATGATTCTACGAACTTTACGGATACCATTTAGATTTGTAGTCTGCCTGTTGTTACTGCGTTTGAGCCTGTGGATTATCGAACAAAACGTGCGAACAAAAAACTGAGGTTTTTGGATAGTAACCTCTTGGTGTTAGGGGGCAGTATTTTCATTTTTGGAAAAAAAACGTTCCCGTTTTAAACTGGATATTTTGTCAGGAAAAGATGCTAGAATATGCATATAATTGACAGCTTTGGATAGAAAACACTAACGTTTCCAAAACTGTAAAGATATTGTCTGTGAGTATAACAGAACTGATGTTGCAGGCGAAAGCCTGAGAAAAATCCAATCCGGAAGTGCCCCAGATTTTGAAAGCACTGCGTTCCAATGACTCCCTATATGGCTGTGAATGTACCATCAATGAGCTTACGCTTTCTACGTATTCCCCAAGGTGTCTACAGCATTGTGACGTAGTTTTACGCATTTCTGTTGAAGAATAGCCGTATGGGGGCACATTGCGTAAGTGGTCACATGGTGGCTCCGAGAGAGATTCTCGCGTAAAGTGCAGAGGTAGCCATTACTCCAATCGGTCCTAGAGAAAAAGGAATTGTCCCGACGGATAAATTATCGAATCGATATTAGAAAACACATTGAGGATGGATTCTAAACAAGGTTTGCCATGTTTCTGTCGATATTATGGAGCTAATTTCGAATATTTTTCGGCGTTGTGGTGACCGCAATTTCCGGGTGATTCATCAGCCAAACGTGAAGAACAAATGGAGCTATTTCGCATATAAAAATAATATTTTGGGAAAAAATGAACTTTGGCTGTCTACCTGGGAGTCTCGTGAGTGAAAACATCCAAAGTTCATCAAAGGTAAATTATTTAATTTGATTGCTTTTCTGATTTCCGTGACAAGTTTGCCTGCTGCTAGCAAGGCATAATGCAATGCTAGGCTATGATAAACTTACACAAATGCTTGTCTAGCGTTGGCTGTAAAGCATATTTTGAAAATCTGAGATGACAGGGTGATTAACAAAAGGCTAAGCTGTGTTCCAATATATTTCACTTGTGATTTTCATGAATAGGAAGATTTTCTAGGAAGATTTATGTCCGTTGCATTATGCTAATTAGTGTCAGATGATGATAACGGTCCCGTTCTCGGGCTGGGCATCACTACAGGTTAAGAGAGACTTTATCAAACAAAACAAACATTTATTGAGTAAATGAATGTCTTGTGAGTGCAACCATATGAAGATCAAAGGTAAGTGATTAATTTTATCTCCATTTCTGACTTGTGTAACTCCTCTACTTGGCTGGTTACTGTTTGTAATGATTTGTCTGCTGGGCGCTGTTCTCAGATGATCACATGGTATGCTTTCGCCGTAAAGCCTTTTTGAAATCTGACACAGTGGTTGGATTAACAAGAAGTTCATCTTTAAACTGATGTATAACACTTGTATATTTATGAATTTTTATAATGAGTATTTCTGTTTTTGAATTTGGCGCTCTACAATTTCACAGGATGTTGGCCAGGTTCAAGCGTTCTATGGAGTGATGACGCACGCTTCACCATCTGGCAGTCCTACGGACGAATCTGGGTTTGGCGGATGTCAGGAGAACGCTACCAGCCCGAATGCATAGTACCAACTGTCAAATTTGGTGGAGGAGGAGTAATAGTCTGAGGCTGTTTTTCCTGGTTCGGGCTAGACCCCTTAGGTCGAGTGAAGGGAAATGTTAACGCCACAGCAAACAATGACATTCGAGACCATTCTGTGCTTCCAACTTTGTGGAAACAGTTTGGGGAAGGTCCTTTCCTGTTTCACCATTACAATGACACCGCACACAAAGGGTGTAGAAGAAGTTGAACAAGCAGTTGCCCACATACTTTTGGTCATGTAGTGCATCATACGAAATGGTAACAAATTAATACCATACTAAATGGAGTATCTTGGATTTACGTATATAGAATACATTTTCATTTAAGCAGGCAAGATAATTATGAACAAATTCTTATTTACAATGACCGCCTACCCTGGCCAAACCCAGACGACGCTGAGCCAATTGTACGCCCAATCACGGCTGTCCCTATGACAGCCTACCTCCTTACAAACTGTAGCTATACCCACCCCTGCTGGCAGGAATGGATTAGAGGCGAACCGGAGGGAGGAGAGCCAACCAGACTGTGTCATTGTTATTACAGAAAAAAATATAAATTATTCCGACTATTAGTAACACGTGCTGGCGAGTCATGTAACCGACAAATCCAAGAGCACTACATAGAAGGAAAAAAACGACCATGCTCCGAACACAATACAGTGGACATTGTTTTCACAACACTCAAAACAAATGTCTTGTATTTGAGATAACTGTGTAAAGTAAACGTTTAATTGGAAAGTTACCCCAGAAACTATTCGGTGCAACCAAAGAAAATACACGTGACGTAGTCAACTTGCCGAAGGGAGGCGCTATACTGTTACATGTCTAACTGCCCTGTTTGTGTGAAAATACTTGACAGACCTAAAAACAATCATTCTCCGTATGTCGTTTTTACAACACTATTCCAAATCTATTCCAAATAATATAACATGTTCAACAACGGCTAAAATGTGCCCCTCTTCCGTCAGCAAGCAGGACCTCCTCACGTCCGCCATTAGAGACAGCGCGAAACAATAAGAGAGGGCAGAGGCAAGAGGATGAGAAATAAATAAAATCTCAGGCGGGTTAAACATTTACTGCTAAGTGGTCGCCTTTTTTTACTTTAAAACATATCAGGAGACACAGGAAGTCCGTGGACATCTGTCGTACACCATAGCTAGTTGTTGAAACTTTGACTAATTAACCGTAAAATTGTACAAAAGGTATTGGACATTCTTACCTGAGTAGAGGTTGAAACGATATAGCGCCACTTTTGTGCCTTGGCATACATCGAGGAACGCATGCGCGACAATGAGCAGTTCTTCTTCGGTGGGATTAATCGACGTTTGGCCTCCAGCGTTAATGGTGCATTACCGCCACCTACTGTGCTGGAGGATGGGTCAGCGACAGGGAGGAACTACTAGCCTAATTTAAATATAAACCACATGGAACATTTCATAAATCAGATTTGAAATATAACTAAAAACTTCCTAAAGTGCCTAAAAGCTTCTTTTTCACATGTCCCATGGCATGTTTTTCTGACTTCTAGGAAGATTTGAACCCACTACCTAAAATCTCCCCACATTTTCACCATCATTGTAAAGTTATTTAGTCGCTTTGACAAAGTTATTTCTGGGCCCAGTTTTCAAAAGTTATCTGATCGGATTTCAACAATCGGATAGGATTAAATGTTAGAATTGGGGTTTTCAAAACTGAAAAACCCCAGTAGGGTTCAGATTTGGTCATCCAATCTGACATTTAGGATTAAATGTAGTTTTTGCATTTTTCAAAGGTGATTAGGATAGTTTTGATGCCTAAAATCAGGATGATCTTAATCCCACTGGAAGGGTGGATTCAGGGTGGACTTAGAAAGGTGAAAGGCATGCAAGAAAGAAATGTAATGTAATTAAGGTGAACAGGTTTAAAAAACATTCTTACATCTGAAAACCAAAAGTTCATATGTTAAATTGACTGCATTATAGGTATGTGGTCAGTTGTCATATTGAGATGTGTCAAATAAATGTGTGTACTTACTTATAACATAAGTGATCTTCAGGCTTTATTATTTTTAATATAGGTACCCTTATTAATATAGTTTATGTATTTATGTACTCATCTCTGTTTCCTTATGACAGTGTAGAAGTAGTACCACAACCTGTCCAGTAGATCGAATGGTTTTCTCAAAAACAGCCAAATTTATCTGATTCTGTATTGCAAAAAAGAGGATTACAGAATTAAAACACTTGAAAAACTATGCCCTGAAGACTATTATTTATTTAATGTGATTAGTGATTCATTTACATGTGTCCCTAATTTTAAGGTAAACCCTGTGAAGTGAACTGAACTCTCGTTTTAATATGGCGAAACTATTCCTTTCTAAATATATTTTCAAAAGAAACATATATAACAGTCAAATCATAGTGTAAAAGCAGGTGAACTCATTTATACTTTTTTTTGTTATGTTCTGGTGTTTTGTGGTGGAGAACTGAGCTTACAAGAAGAGGAGAGAATTGGACCACAGCCCTCTGAGTATGGCAACTGTCACTCAATCCACTCCATCCTCATGTCGCGTTCCCCTGCTCAGACGTTGCTTGCATCAACCAATGGTTATGTGCTACGTCATCAACTGTGTCATCGGGCACCAGATTTCTATAACATATGTGGTTAGCTCATCATAAAATACCTATCCAGGAGTTGTAAGTTCTATCATCAGTCAGCAACGCCTGGGCAGAGGAACGCACCTTCTTTGTTCGTCCTCAAAGAACACTCCATTGATTAAGTGGAGATAAAGGACCATCCAGAAGCGTGTTCAGGACATTGAAATGGTACAAGACATTCAGATATAAATATATTGTGTAGAACAGTGGTTCCCAAACTTTTTATGGTCCAGATCCCCTTCAAACATTCAACCTCCAGCTGCGTACCCCCTCTAGCACCAGGGTCAGCGCACCTTCAAATGTTGTTTTTTGCCATCATTGTAAGCCTGCTACACACACACTATACGATACATTTCTTAAACATAAGAATGAGTGTGAGTTTTTGTCACAATCCGGCTCGTGGGAAGTGACAAAGAGCTCTTATAGGACCAGGGCACAAATAATAATATAATAATAAACAATAATTTTGCTCTTTATTTAACCATCTTACATATAAAAGCTTATTTGTTAATTGAAAATTGTGAATAACTCACCACAGGTTAATGAGAAGGGTGTGCTTGAAAGGATGCACATAACTCTGCAATGTTGGGTTGTATTGGATAGAGTCTCCGTCTTAGATCATTTTTCACACAGTCTGTGCCTGTTTTTAGTTTTCATGCTACTGAGGCCAGAGAATCCACTCTCACATAGGTATGTGGTTGCAAAGGGCATCAGTGTCTTAACAGCGCGATTTGCCAAGGCAGGATACTCTGAGTGCAGCCAAATCTAGAAATCTGTCAGTGGCTTCTGATTAAATTACATTTTTACAGAACCGCTTGTTGCAATTACGATGAGGATCTCTTGTTCAGGTATCGGTAAGTGGACTTGAGGCAGGGCATGAAAGGGATAAGGAATCCAGTTGTTTGTGTAATCCGCTTCGGGAAAGTACCTGCGTAATTGCGCACCCAACTCACTCAGGTGCTTCGCTGTGTCACATTTGACATTCATTGTCCATAAGCTTGAGTTCATTTGCACACAGAAAAATCATACAATTATGGAAAGACCTATGTGTTGTCCTTGTTAATGCAGATAGAGAAGAGCTCCAACTTCTTAATCATAGCCTAAATTTTGTCCTGCACATTGAATATAGTTGCGGAGAGTCCCTGTAATCCTAGATTCAGATCATTCAGGCGAGAAAAAACATCACCCAGATAGGACAGTTGTGTGAGAAACTCGTCATCTTGCAAGCGATCAGACAAGTGAAA
This sequence comes from Oncorhynchus mykiss, assembly GCF_057628025.1. NCBI lineage: Eukaryota > Metazoa > Chordata > Actinopteri > Salmoniformes > Salmonidae > Oncorhynchus > Oncorhynchus mykiss. Next base: position 33,023,715 of record NC_143043.1, read on the forward strand.
ATTATGGTCAGTAAAGAAAACTTTAAGCTTGTCTCTCAATAAAAAAAAGTGTCAATACTTTTCCCCTTGATAACCAGCGCACTTCTGTATGTTGTAAAAGCGTTACATGGTCGCCCATATCATTGCATAGTGCAGAAAATACATGAGAGTTCAGGGGCCTTGCTTTAACAAAGTTAACAATTTTTCCAAAACGTCTTTCAAGTTGTCAGGCATTCCCTTGGCAGCAAGAGCCTCTCGGTGGATGCTGCAGTGTACCCAAGTGGCGTCGGGAGCAACTGTTGGCATGCACATTACCACTCCACTATGTCTCCCTGTCATTGCTTTTGCGCCATCAGTACAGAAACCAACACATCTTGACCACCAAAGTCCATTTGATGTCACAAAGCTGTCCAGCACTTTAAAAATATCCTCTTATTGTCCTGGTTTCCAGTGGGTTGCAGAAGAGGATGTCTTCCTTAATTGACCCCCCATAAATGTAACGGACATATACCAGGAGCTGTGCCAGGCCTGCCACGTCTGTTGACTCATCCATCTGTAACGCATCGAAATCACTGGCTTGTATGCGACGCATCTACTGCCATGTCACTGATGCGTCGTGAAACCGTGTTGTTTGATGAAGGCATTGTCTGTATAGTTGTTTTGGCCTTTTCCCCCAGCATTGTCCCAGCTGTATTCGCGGCAGCAGGAATAATTAAATCCTCCACAATAGTATGGGGCTTGCCTGTCCTAGCCACTCGGTAGCTCACCATATAAGACGCTTCTAGCCCCTTCTTATTAATGGTATCTGTTGTTTTTATACTTTAATTTTTTTAACCATTTATCCATTTTCAAGCAAACGGAATGAGCAGCAGCTACATTTGGCTACATACGGACTGTTAGTGGAATTCCTGCAAGAGTGTAACGGTTAATGTGATTGGATGTTAATTGTTTTACAAGACTACCATATTTTGACATTGTGCTGTTATTTCTCTGAACACTAGATGGTTTAAGTGTATTTTCGGCAGTGAAACGAGGCTACTCAGGGGAGAAAAAAACCTCACCCAAATGTATAGCCCGTTTGGAAAATATAAATGGACTGTTTGAAAATGTGAAAACATTTTTTTTTTAAACGAACAAATAAAAAAATAAAAAAATGTGAATCAAAATTTTATTTGGCGTACCCCCGACGGCATTGCGTGTTCCCCTGGGGAATACCTGGTGTAGAACATACTATTTTCTGTCCTTGAAACCTGTCAAGTCTATACATTACATTAGAATCCTGTGTCAACTCTATACATTACATTTCTACACGTCATCTTACTGAAATGTCAAGCCAACACCTTAACCGTTACGCCAAGTGGTTTGACCCTCTTGATGTACTAGGCTAGGTACAAACGTTTCTGAAAGTGCGCCAGTGTCACCCTTTGGGAGAGCGTGTCCCCACACTTCTCTATATCAAGTCCCTCATGTGTACCAGCCTCTTGGATGCTCTCATGGGTGCCATCCCACTTCTGACACCAGTGTAGCGAATTCGGGAGGTAGCTCCTACCATGCAGGTATAGCCTACATAATGAGATTATTATGGACAATTATTTTTATTTGTCAAACAGTAGCCAAGCATCGATCATCATGTCACCAGAATAAGATATCTATTGGAAAGCAGCATCAAGCTCATCACCTTGCAATTTAACCACCCTGTAAAGTTCATCATAACTTATTTAATCTGTAACATCATAAACTGCATGCTTTCCTGAGCCGTCAGGGGAGGTTTGTAGCCTAGTGGTTAAGAATAACTGAAAGGTTGCTTGTTTGAACCCCGAGCCACCTAGGTGAACAATTTGGCTGTGCCCTTGAGCAAGACACTTAACCCTTATTTCTCCTGGATAAGAGCGTCTGCTAAATGACGTAAATGAAAACATGTTGTAGGGGGAAGACCACACGTCGTCACGTGACCTCAAGTTTACTTCAATATGATGGTTATTATATCAATATTTGCACATTAAAAGCATTACCACTGACGTTTCTCACATAATTCATTTTACTGACACAAAAATATCCCACCTCATCTAGTGTATTTTGTTTCCTCACATTTGGAAAGTTTACCGACAAAATTGCTGTTTCCATCAGGCCTGTCCTGACATTTATTATTCGACATGTACTTTACTCGCATAAAAATGTTGGATGAAAACCTAGTTAGTGTAAATAGCTCGGTTTCCATCCAACTGGGACAGATTTTCATACAAATATTCTAAAATCCCCACGAAAACATATGCACATTTTCCCACCAGAGATGTTTCCATCAAATTGACTTGTGGATAAAAGGCTGTACATGATGACCCAGTGCACATAAAAACACCTTTTGAAATACTGTTGCTTATTTCTCGCATAATTCATTTTACAGACACAAAAGATCCCATATTGTCTAACATATTTAGTTTTGTCAACATTTGTAAAGTTTAAAAAGGTTGGATGGAAACCTGGTTAATTAGACAATGTTTGCATGTGGCACACCTTTTCGTCTCATTAAATGCTTTCAATATTTGTACATGTACAATTTATAGTTGGTTTGAGGTTAAGTGATTGAAATTTGGAGCGATTGGAATTTTAACATATTGTCCCATGTACATTATGTAATATACAGACAATCCCTAACTAGCCCCAAAGGGATATTCATAGTCAACCCAAATGTACCATGGCATTACGACTGGGTCGGGTGCAGCAGCACTCCGAATTGATGATTAATTGTGTGCTGCCAGCTGTGGGGAGGATTGAAACAAACCAAACCTTAATTTATGTTGTGCTGCCATTTTGTACGAGACGAACTAAGATCAAAACTATCATATTTACACTTTGGAGTCAATTTTGACAGTAGAATAAATGTTTATGACTCATATCAATGCCACATAGGTGGTTTTCTAAATGAAAAGTAGTTTTTTATGGGAAGTTGCTCTTTAAGATTTGCAGAGCTATGACTCCACTGGCTCAGGCCATGAACCTAGCTATCTGGGATCCTTTGGACATCCCCACCCCATTGAAGTTTAAATGTAAAATGGGTAGGGGGTAAAGGTTAGGGACGTCCCAAGTATTCCCGATAGCACTTACCATCTTAGCCATCCGCCCACCAAACACACAACAATTCATTGATTGAAGACAGCTTGTGTCAATTAAAGAACAGAAACTATTGTTCTCATGTTAGGGACTTTCCATTGGCGACTTGACATTCAGGAAATAAAGAACATTCTTGTTCCGTTTGTCTGACAGCTGGTAGTTGGCTGACTTCGCAACATCTTCAACAAATTACCTTACATTCCCATTATGTTTACAGTCATTTATGAATATGATATGAAAACATATGTACATTTCATTTATCATAGAGACAGACTCGTGGTGTCAGATGTCAGCGAAAACATCATGCCGGTAGACACCATAGACAGAAATAAAATCTCACTATTTTCTGGAACTAAGCCTAGTCTTCAGCATAATTTAATGTTGGAACCTGTTCCTGATCTTCTCACTGACACTACACCAACTAGCAGATGTGTGTGTGTTAGCCAGGGTTCTTGGGTACTTGTAACCAGGATGGGTTATAGAGTTCATATTGAGATTCTTGTAAAATGGCAGTGTTTGAAGTAAAACTGAATGTATCAACATTAGACAAACAAAGACAATATCAGAAAAATGTTGACAGACCAGTAATGTAATTCAATTACATAATGGCAATTGACAAATCTACAGAAAAAACTACACACATGTTTATCCTTCTGTGAATTATACCCCATTTTACTTTGTTGCCACAGTTTGCACAGCAGTTGACAAAAAAGGGGAAATGATTTCAATGATGTGGCTATTAAGGCAGAAGGAATCCTCAAATTAATTCCAACATCTTATAAAAACAAGGACGGCAATTCCTATTCATATTACAGTAGATGTTTATCCTAGATTTATCATACGTCTACAATGACATGGCATAGCCAGGATGTGCTCTGCATTATCGTCATTACAACAACTTCAACTACAGGTGATCTGGATGTCTATTTTGTTCCAGTAGTTAAAATCATGCATTCTAGAAAGCTCTTATGTAGTTCTAGACAAAATAATTCATCAGAATGTGTTTCCTTTCATCCCAAGAAACAGGATTCCACTCTTAAGGAGTCATGTTAGACCTTTAGTAAATTAACATCTGAAGCGTCTTGTACTGTACATACTAGAATTTAACCCACTCCAACAGTGGTAAAGGTGCCTAAATCAACAATAATCATTCAGATGTATGACACCCCACATGTGTATGTACAGACCATAAAATGTAGACAACTCCAGAAAGGCAAAATTTACAAAAATTCTATTCAAAAATATAAAAAAGGTCTAAAATGGTTTAATTGAGCAAAGCATTAACTTGGTCCAAAGTATCTTCATTCACTCCTTGCCTGTGATGCTATCAAGAGCACCCAGGTCCCAAACAAAACATCAGGATATTGTCCCCCTAAACACACACACACACACACACACACATCTGTTAGACTATTAATTGCAAACACATAAATAGACGTGATTGAACAGGGTTGAGATGCTGTTCTTGTCATTTAATCCTATGCCAGAGAGACAGTCTCTCAAACTCTGGGTGGATGCTGAATGTCCAACAACTTTTTCTGAAGGTAGCCTGGAGTGGCTCAAACTGTTCTCCATGTTCTGATTGCATACATACATACATACACACACACACACACAAGATTCATGTGCAATCTTCCATGCTGTACTTTGAGTTCAGACAGCTTGCGAACTCTGAAGGTGGCAGGTGCTACATATCACTGTAGCTGAACACGGAATGCACAGATGAGAAGCTTCACCTGGGGAGAGAAAGAGTCCAACAATCAAATGTATTAATAAAAGGTAATTGATCAACAACTTGTCAGAGTATTTTACAGTAACTAGGCCTAGAGCCCCTCTCACCATGGCCATAGGTTACTCTGCTGGTGGGTGGGTGTGTGTGTGTACCTTGGCTGTAGGTGACTCTGCCAGGCGAATGAAGAGTTTGTTGATGCCTGGCACTGGGCTGAATGAGTAGATGAAGTGACTATCCTGTGGGGTGTAATTGAAAGAGGAAAAGATGAGTGACCTGACTCAGTCACCTTCCAGGTAGAACAGAACACCAGCCCTTTACTCCACATCTCTAGACCTGGATTATTCCTGATCTAGAGTGACACTCACTAGGAAAATAGGCAGCTGGAACTTGTCGTTGAGTATCACTGCGTGGACGCTGCAGGGCCCACACAGCCTGGCTGTGATCTCACTCAGGAAGTTAGCATGGAAGATGAAGAGCAGGATGCCTGAGCCTGGATGGAGAGAGAGGGAGGAGACACATTTAGTTGGGATGAAATGCTTTCCCTAAACACTACCCAGACAGTGTGTGGAGGGGATTTGCACCATTTGTGCGTGTATCCTACCCTCTCCAGGTGTGTGAGGCGATAGTTTGTAGGCAAACTCCAGGGAGAAGTCTGGACCCTCACACAGTCTGTGACACGCCAAAGGGAACACTGGCTCCAGCAGGGCCAGCCGAGTCTCAAAGTACGCCCGGATAGTGTTCTCTGCCACATTTGACAACCTGAGTGTGTGTGTGATTGAGGGAGAGAATGTGTGAGAGAAAGAATTTTTTATTTTATTTGTGTGTGTAACCGGCGTCACTGTGCTGCTAACAGTATGTGAGGATACAGTATAGGATCTTAACTCCGTTACATACAGGTAACTGACAAAATTATAGAAACACTTGAGAAAATGAGGGACACAAAGTATATTGAAAGCAGGTGCTTCCACACACACACACACACACACACAGTTCCTGAGTTAATCCCATAATGCTTAGGGTCATGTGTAAAAATGCTGGGCAGGTCATTATTTTGGCTACCATGGCAATGCCCCCATAGGATGACAATGCCTCCATCCACAAGGTATGATTGGAAACAATGAAAATGATGTAAACCATATGCCATGGCCGTCTCAGTCACCACATCTCAACCCAATTGAACACTTATAGGAGATTCTGGAGCGGCAACTGAGACAGCTTTTTCCACCATTAATGACTAGGATTATGCCTTTGGCTTCTGGACAACGAAAGAAAGTTGATATCAAAACCAATAGAACAGGAGGGCGGCAGGTAGCCTAGTGGTTAGTGCGTTGGATTAGTAACCGAAAGATCGAATCCCCGAGCCGACAATGTAAAAACAATATACAAATCTGTCAATCTGCCCCTGAACAGGCAGTTAACCCAGTGTTCCTAGGCCATCATTGAAAGTAAGAATTTGTTCTTAACCGACTTGCCTAGTTAAATAAAAGGTCAAATAAATAAAAGGAGAAAAATGGCATAGCGGCAGGTCCAATAGGGATGTAAATGGTAATACATTTGTCAATACAAATTGAAAATACTTCACCAGAAAGCATGACTTAGCCACAGAACAATGGAGGATCATTAGCTGTGGATTGTTTCATATCACAAGCTCATAGGGAAGCCCGCAATTTGGGCAGCGAGCGTGGCAATAGGATTAGCTGATTGAGTTTCGGCTGTCAGTGAACAAATATGTTTGAAGATAATGCGTCTTGAATATAATTAAACATTTTGAGAGGAAGGGGAGTGTGGTGAAGACATGGGTGAGTCTCTCTCCAGAATGGCTCAACTGTCTCCTGCCAATTCTTGCGCATTCACTGTTCAATTTTGTAAATTGTTTGCCCTTTATTTAAAATGTAAAATAAATTCCCCATTACATGTCACCAGTAGTAAATGTACCGTCATTTGGTTACATTAATTTATCACTCATTCTCAAGAGTGGAAACATTGTTTACAGAGTTCAAAACTTGCTACACTTGTGGGACAAGTTTTGGTTAATTTCATAACCATTATTTACGAGATTTGTACATTTTTTCCATTGTCTTTTGTTTCGAGTACTTCATGTGAGCAATGAGTACTTCATGTGAGCATGTGTCTGGTTTCTCTGTCCTGATAATGTTGAGGGAGTGCGCGCGCCTGAGCACGCTTAGAAGTACTTGGCCTGCTGCGCTGAAATGTAGGAAAGTGTTTTTTAACATCATTGGTATTTTAAAACTATAGTACCTCACAGCAAGCAACTTGAAAAATCTTTACAACAATCTTTCCCTCGATAATCACTATTCCTCGGTGTGCAAGAGCAATGGGAGTTATAGTCCTACTGCTGTATTTTCCTATAGGCTATGAGTTCCATACACTAATTTCTTTAGCCGCCAATGGATCACGGTGTATCAATGTATCCATATGGCAGAGGCTGGTGATCTCACATTATTTGACTTTTAAATTTAAGATTTTTATTATATGAATTCAGATTTTTATGATTAACCAGGTGACAATGATTTTGAGAAACAAAAATGTTATTATTGAAATGAAACTGTTTCACAAAAATCACAACTGACACGCAGAACGGTATAAATGGTAGGATAAATTGTAACCTTCCCGAAACTTGAAACTCGCGTGCTGCCTATGAAGTCTTTATAAAATAATTGCCTTCACATTTCCATGGTCGGATTTTGCCTATAGGCTACTGACTGAAGCAAGGTAAGACATGCCTCATAATATGAAATAAAACATTCAGGTTTCAAAACAATAAAAAATAAAAATGCATACAGCCTCCAGCTCACATGGTAAAGTGGTGGGTGGCAAACCTGTTGCCTGTACTTGAATTGTGAATGGGAAGGACGTAATCAAAAACCAGTTGAGAACAAAAAAATAGTAGCCCCTTTTAATCGCGCAACAAAACTGTTTTTAACACGCAATTGCATTTACAATTGTTGCACTATGAAAAGCATGTTTTACTCCAGCAGCAACCAGCTGAGGAGCTGCAGAAGAAATCCCCCCCCCCCCCCCCAAAAAAAAGTTACTGTATGCTGTGTGCTTGTGATATTTATTCGACTAATGAAAATGAACAGGCCAATTTAATTCCACTAAATTATGCAAACTAACCTATAGACCAATAAGCATGATGGTTAAATATACTTACATCAACTGGTATTTCCATCAATAAATAAAAAGCATTATTTTGCAATGGGATTTTTTTTCTCACTGTCATTTTCGCCAACAACATTTTTATTTATTGGCTTTTCATTTTTTATTGGGGGGCAAAAGCCATCAATTGCTGCTAAGGCCGTTTTAGACAGTTGTAGAATCTATGCAAAGGTGCATTGAAGCTGTTCTAGCTTGTGGTGGACCAAAGCCCTATTAAGACACAATGTTGGCCTTTCCTTCATTTAGTCAGTTAGCTGTATATACCTTATACAAACCAATTCATATATGTTTACAAAGAGCGAGTGAGAGTGTGTGTGACGTGGCAGTAACACTCACATGCTGATGTGGTCCTCGATGAGCTCATACACCAGCAGGTTGTTGCTGACCTTGGCGAAGTGCATGGCCGTATTCTTGTGTTTGGACAGGATGTTGCAGTCGGCTCCGTACTCCAGTAGGAGGCGCACCACATCAGCATTACCCCTCTTGCATGCCTACAGAACCAAGGCTACTGGTAATGAACTATAGCGATAAGTCTGTCACATACGACTTTAGCAGAGATGAGGCTATTCACAAAAAGGGGTCATTGACAAGGTTCATCTCTGTGCTTTAGGGGTGATGTTGCGTTCTAATTAAACACAGCATTTATCTTCACCTCCCCCATTTCCCCCTTATTTTTTTCTCCTCCCCCGTACCTTCATCAGGGCTGTCTCTCCTCCCAGTGTCTGAGCGTTGACGTAGGACCCTGCCTCCAGGAGGATAGCAACTGTGGTCAGGAAGTTCTGAAATGATAAATGAAAGGATAGCGGGTTAAGTTAGTAAGTAAACATTGCAGAACAGACATTTAACATACAAACAAGGGGAATGTATACGTGTGTACTTGTAATAAGGTGGTTTAAACCAGTCTGTCCTGTGTTACCTTCTCCGCAGCGTGCATTAGGGCAGTGGTGCCGTTCTTCTGCCGTCCGTTCCCCTTCACCCCCTTCTTTATCAGCAGCCTCAGGATGTCATCCTGTCCCCCTGCTGCTGCCAACATACTCAGGGACATACCGCTGGAGTCCTGTGGGAGGCAACAGACACACAAACACACACACACACAGACTCCTTCATTACTGACGACCAAAGCTTTTCAAAGCCTCTGGTAGCAAATACTATGGGGAGGGGGGCAGCAATCCAAATGTATCTGTGTAATTATTTAAATAATTAAGGGAGTTCACTTTATTGAAAGTTAAAGGAGAATTTCTCTTTTCTTTTTTTACGAGGATGAGGAAGTGAATTGTTGGTTAGAGTAGGTCTCTCAAAAGTAAAAATGAAAAAAAAGAAAAAATTGCAAGTGTCAAACCTTCTATAACATTCCATTTACAGAAAAAAAACAAGAGATTTGGTTCTAAAAAAAAGCTAACTTCTACTTTATGCATATCGACTTACCTAGGGTGTTGTCTTTTCATCCAAAAGGGTTTTAAGTTCATAAAAACATCATTAAATCTTAAAGCGGTTTTCCATAATTGTTAATGGTAAAGTTCTAAATCCCTGTTGGAAGACTAATGGACAAGTAGGCTCTACGAATATTCTGAGAACTGAAAGAACATGTCTTGCAGCTTAAGAAGTTTACGTCAAGTAACAATTTATTAACCAAGCAAATATAGTATCTTAGATTACACACAATGAGCACCAGGGGGTAACGAAAGGCAGCTTGATAACAAATACATGTTGGTGAAAAAAAACTATTTAAACATCTTTAGACAGTAAAAGTGGGGTGTGGTTGAAACCCCTGATTATTTTTCAGTTAACACCTAACAGAGCTGTTGCAGTTATAACGTGAACTGATAACTAAACTAAGCAATTTATTTACATGATTCTTCCATGAACCTTGGTCCAATTAGAAGCACTTTCAATAGTAATGAAGTAATATAATAATAATAGTAGTCAAGTGGATTAAATAAGAGAAGCAACAGCTATCAAATCCTATACAACTTAGTCTGTTTAAATTAGTGTTGAGGAACTTAAAACTGCTGTGAAATCAATATGGTTAAGACAGTAGTGAATAATAGCAACATTAATAGAAAACGTTGAAAGGTTTATCGTTTGACAAGAAGTAATAAAACAAGTAGATGGACAGCTAAAGCCTAATAAACCACATCAAATTTAGTACAAGAGGAATAGGTTGTGTGATTCTCTGAAACCAATTCCACATGCAGAATGAATGAACCGTTTCCAATCCACAAAGTACATTTCAGTAACTTATCAATTGTAACGGAGTGGATTGGACAACCGAAAACTGCCTCAAATTGGATGAAAAGTCAACTAACTTTAGTGAACATTACAGTAAAGTTACTAGTGACTGTAAACAAGACTTTGGTTTAGGAACCATGTTAGAGCCTCCACAAAAAGGGATGGCCATTGAAAAGTCTACCCGTCCTTGCCAAACCAAAGCCATCACTCACGCTGCATCCGGATTCTCCACACTTCTTTCAAATAATTTATTTGCACACTTCCAGTCACTTTGGGAGAAGGGTGGACAATCTGGATGCAGTCATAACTGGGCCCTTTGCTAGGATACGTCACTGACCTTGCCTGGTGCACAGATTTTTTCCCTTTCAGAACCTTTCAAATGGTCCTCAAGCGCAAACTCTGAGCACCTGGCAAGCCTCATCAACAGTGCCCTTTCACCAAAGCAACTCGCCAGGACTGAGATGGCTCACTGGGTCATGCAGCTGGGGGAATCTGGCTTAGTAAAGAAAATAAATAACATCTAGATGCAAATATAAACAAAAACAAGGAAGATTGAAATGACTGAAAACTCAATCGTTGTAAAAAATATAAACTGAACAAAAATATAAACATGAAGTTGTTGGTCCCATGTTTCATGAGTTGAAATAAAAGAACCCTGACATTTTCAATACGCTCAAAAAGCTTATTTCTCTCCAATATTGTGCACCAATTTGTTTAAATCCCTGTTAGTGAGCATTTCTCCTTTGCCATGATAATCCATGCAGCTGACAGGTGTGGCACATCAAGAATCTGATTAAATAGCATGATCATTACACAGGTGCACCTTGTGCTGGGGACAATAAAAGGCCACTAAAATGTAGAGTTTTGTTTCACAACACAATGTCACAGATTAAGTTTTGAGGGAGCGTGCAATTGGTATGTTGACTGCAGGAATGTCCACCAGAGCTGTTGACAGATAATTAAAGATGTCTCTACCATAAGCCAAATCCATTGTAATTTTAGAGAATTTGACAGTACATCAAACCGGCCTCACAACCGCAAACCACGTGTATGGCGTCGTGTGCGCGAGTGGTTTGCTGATGTCAATGTTGTGAAGATCCTGACGAGATCCTGAGGCACATTGTCGTGCCATTCATCCGCTGCCATTAGCTCAGGTCTCAGCATGATAATGAACGGCCCCATGTCGCAAGGTTCTGCACACAATTCCTGGAAGCTAAAAATGTCCCAGTTCCTCCATGGCCTGCATACTCAGACATGTCTCCAATTGAGCCTGTTTGGGATGCTCTGGATTGACGTGTACGACAGCATGTTCAAATTCCCGCCATTATTCAGCAACTTCGTACAGTCATTGAAGAGGAGTGGGACACATTCCACAGACCATTACCAACAGCCTGATCAACTGTAGGGAAGGAGATGTGTCGAGCTGCATGAGGCACATGGTGGTCAAACCATATACTGACTGGTTTTCTGATCCACGCCCCTACTTTTCTTTAAGGTATCTGTGACCAACAGATGCAGATCTGTATTCCCAGTCATGTGAAATCCATAGATAAGGGCCAAATGAAATTACTTCAATAGAATGATTTCCTTTTATGAACTATAACTCTGAGAGATATTTGAAATTGTTGCATTTATATCTTCGTTCAGTACATATAAAAATAACTACTGATACATATCGGTAGCTAGGAATACTAGCTAACGTTAATGACGAGTAAAATATCCATGATAAACTCAACCATGCTTCAAAAGCAATTGAATGTGGATAGTGTATGTGCCATGTATTTATAACTCATTTATAATACTTAAACATTTTCAAAAGGAGCTGGTGGTCTGGGTCTTCATCTGAAGATACTAATTCAAGAACAGCCAAAGAAACATTCGTAATGTATTTGGTGGATTTTAAGCAGCTCAAACCATACTCTTAGCTGGGCACAAATGTAGTACGTAAACCCCAGGCTCCAGACTAACATTTGTCCACTGGTGGCACTGGTGCCACTAACTTTTTCAGTTGGTGGCACCAGCCCATAATTTGGTCTCACCACCCCCCAAAAAAATGGCATTTTATAAAGTCAGTCATAGTGTTTTATTAAGACGTGTAATAGACTACAGAGATGCTATTCAAGATATACAGTCCATTTGGAAAGTACTCAGGGCCCTTGACTTTTTCCATATTTTGTTATGTTACAGCCTTTTTAAAATTGATCAAATATTATTTTTTTACTCAGCAATACACAATACTCCATAGTGAAAATTGTGGAAACAGATTTTTAGAAATGTTAGTAAATGTATTAAAAATAAAAAACAGAAATACCTTATTTACGTAAGTATTCAGACCCTTTGCTATGAGACACGAAATTGAGCACAGGTGCATCCTGTTTCCATTGATCATCCTCAAGATGTTTCTACAACAATTGACAGTGCATGTCAGAGCAAAAACCAAGAGGCCGAAGGAATTGTCTGTAGAGCTCCGAGATAGGATTGTGTCGAGGCACAGATCTGGGGAAGGGTACCAAAAAATGTCTGCAGCATTGAAGGTCCCCAAGAACACGATTTGGAAAGGCAACACTCCAACATGAACTTTCAACTGTAGGACCTTATATAGACAGGTGTGTGCCTTTCCAAATCATGTCCAATCAATTGAATTTACCACAGGTGGACTCCAATAAAGTTGTAGAAACATCAAGGATGATCAATGGAAACAGGATGCACCTGAGCTCAATTTCGAGTTACGTAAATAAGGTATTCCTGTTTTTTTCCCTTCCATTTAAAAACATTTCTAAAAAAGTTTTTGCTTTGTCATTATGGGGTATTGTACATTGATTTATGAGGAAAATGTTTCATTTCATCCACTTTAGAAAAAGGTTGTAATGTAACAAAATGGGGGAAAAAGTCAAGGTGTCTGAATACTGGGCTCCCGAGTGACTTGACTTGCCCAGTTAAAAAAGGTTAAATCAAATAAAAAAGTATGTTAATTTTGTGCACCGCTCCGTATCGCAAAGCCATATCAAATCGCTTGTTTGTAAAAGTTGCTCCAGAGCTCAATATTGAGAAATAAAAATGATACCTACAGACAGGCACTAAAGTAGTTGCTTCCAATGCTGTTATCGCAATTGCATTTTGAAATGCTATAGAATGAGAAACAATATTTTTCTCCCAGAGAGGAGAGCGGTTTGCTCATCACATCAGCAGTCCCCAGTGAAATAGGCAGAGGGACAGACGTTTACATTACAGGAATCATGAGGATATTGCTCTTTACGGTTTGACCAAATCATGGTTTTAGCTGCCCCCAAAAATAGGAAGGTTTGAGTGAGATGACAACGTAGAATGTGCAGCTCGCACTGACGCGATCATGTTTTTTTTCTTGCACAGCCAAGTCAAATGGTTGCAAAATGTGACTAAATGGTCAGTCTGGAGCCATGAAACCCGTTCATACCACACATCTACTAAAAATAACCTGCTAAATTCCCAGGTATGCTGGTCAGTTGCTTTAACTCAAAACCTAACCTACACATTACATTAGCTACACATACAACGGTACAGGCAAGAATACACAAAGATTTTATACATCTGGATCCAGATCCATTTGATGAAAGTAACAGATAACAGTAATGTGATCAAAAAAGTATGGTCATCAGATTAACTGTCTAGGTTTGCACTACTTTTTCCCTCTATGAAGAAAACAAAACATTCACTGTACTTGGTACATGTTATCTATGCATGTGGAGCATATATTTCAGTCAGTTATCTTGGGCATTTTTATGCAACATGGGTCTTACGGAAACATGGGGTGCGTTTGGATTCCGAAAGTGCGTCCATGAGCCTTGTTGCTGTTGCTGACCCAGAAGATTCAGTTTGACAAGTTTTATATAAAAAGACCATCGAAATTGTTAAATAAACTAAAAAAAAGGTATGAGTCCATCTTTACTTGCCTCCTCTCGCCATGGTTGCAAATGTGAGACCTTTACCAAAGGACTTTGAGTTTTGGCGCCACATACTACACTGTGCCAAGGACATTTTACAATTAAAAGAAGTTCTGAAAATTCCCTTATCGACTAAACAAGTTCATGCATAATGTCACTATGTAGTTGCTACAGATTATTCATTGAAGTAAGTAGGTAGTGGTATGGTTAAAATTCTACTTAATTCTTGCTTGATGTCATAAAGTGAGATCAGAGTGAGCCAGGATGGTCAGATTAAATAAAAAGCAATCCTTTTCTCCTTTCTCCATCCTTGCTTACCTTGAACCCTGGGAGGTTCTAGTTCAAGGTAATCACAAGGACAGATAAACAGGAGGCTCTTCTGGAAGTCCCAACGGCACCCCTGATTTCTGATGCACCCATGGATTCTGTTGCACCCCTGGATTCTGTGTATATGGACTTGGTTTCTCATGGTCCATGTTTTGTTTGCCTGAACTATGCCTCCTGCACATAGTCTTTAATGTGTTATGCACATAGTTTTTTACATCTTTCCATGTCCTGCCTTGCAGAGCTGGTTCAGCTGCAAGACATGCATCACATTCCTTTTTACCTGGAATCTTCATCAGTTTAGTGAAGTCTCCTAGCTGCCGCCTGACCGCAGCCTGAGCCTCATTACTCCATATCTTCTGTTTCCTTGGTGTTGCCACAGGACCTAACTCTAGACCCTCCTCAGGTACTGTCATTGTTCCACCAACCCAGTCCTTAGCACTCTTAGCCTCTATTGTTTCTTTTTCTTTCTTTGCCAATCCTTTCTTTGTCTGTTTTGTGGGGTCCACTCTTGTAAGGCCATTCTTTCGTTTTATAGATTTTACTGTGTTGTGCACATAGTTTTTGATGTCCCTCCATGTCCTGTCTCTTAGAGCTGGTTCATTGTGCAGGCAAACTTCACAGTCCCGTTTACCTGGAACCTCCATCATTGAGATAAAGTGTCCCATCTGACGGTTCACCGCAGCCTTAGCTGCATCACTCCACATCCTCTGTTTCCATACTGTGCCCGACTTACCTGTCCCCACAGGAACTGCACCCGCAGGCACTGCCCCGACAGGAAGTGTCTGTGTTGGAAGCGTCTGGGCAGGAAGTGTCTGCGCATGAAGTGTTGGTATAATAACTGTACGTGCTGGAAGTGTTTGAGCTGGAAGTGTCTGCGCAGCATATGTTCCAGCAGGATATGACCTCACAGGATTCATCCCTGAAGAAAATGATCTAGCAGGAGATGAGAGGTCATAAGGACTTGCAGGACATGCATTTGCAAGTTGTGTTTTTTCAGTACATGACCTTGCATCATGCGTCTCTGCTAGGTATGTCCCTGAAGCATATGAAGCTACTCGATAGGTCTCTGCAGGATGTGTCACAGTAGGATATGAACTTGCAGGATTTATCCCGGTAGGATATGCCCTCGCAGAATCTGTCCCTGCAGAATATGACCTCGGAGAATGTGATCCTGAAGGATATGACTTCGAAGGATATGTCCCAGCATGATATGACCTTAAAGGCTGTGACCCTACAGTATATGACTTCGCTGAATATGTCCCTGTAGGATATGATGACCCAGTGGGATATGTGCCAGAAGGATATGTCCTTGCAGAATCTGTCCCTGCTGGATATGTCCCTACGAAATTAATACATACAGAAGAAAAGGATTCATGAATGTGCCATTATTATATATTGTTTAGAGGAACAGAGCAAATACTATAGGGTAATAAGTTGCAAGCTTCTCAAAAATGTAGATCTAGCAAAAATGGAAAATGGCACAAAACATCTTTAATTGGGATTTTTCGACTGAACATTTAACCCTTGAAACAAAATGAAAATGTTGTCCAAATACTCTCCAAAGCAACTGATACTCACCATATGTAGGTGAAACAATCCTTTCCTCAGATGGCCCTGGAATTACCACTGGAACCTGATCCATTGCAAGCAGCAATTTGCTGATTTCTGCTAGATGTGCTGCGTTTTCAGACAGTCTGTAGTACTCTTTGTGGACCTGGGTGTCATGTCCCAATAATTTTGCCACCTGATCCAATTCACTTTCATTTAAGTTCAGAATTTGGCAATGGATAGCAACCTCTTTCCTCACTGTAGCATGGATCAGACTTTCAGGATTCTTTGCATCACACGCACGTGCAAATTTCCTCAAACAGTCAGACCCTCTGACGTAGCTTGCTGCATCTGGGCTCCGTGCAAAGACATAAGGGTTGTCCTTTGACACACCAACTTTGTCTCTGTTTCCAATTAGGATCTCAAGAGATGAGATCATCCTTGCCGTTAGTAGGACCGGCATTGTTCTACCATTTTTGCCTTCTATTTCCACCCTGGTTAGTTTGTCGTCACCAAGCTCCTGTTCCAGCCTTGAGAGGCTATTGAAAATGTCTGCACTAGCTGGAGATTTCTTTCTGTTTGTGTACGTTTCCAACAGCATTTTCGCAACCTCTCCTGTCCTTTTTCTGTTGAAGAGAGCTATTTCGGCAAGAAGAGTTTCATTTAGCTTTTTCCAGGCAGCGTTGGTGGGGCTCTCGAGCAATTCTCTCTTTGCTGTGTCCTCTGCAACCTTGAGAAACTTCTGAAGTTTAATCAAATCCTCAGTTAGTGAAGACACATCAACTTCATCACACTGAGGGACATCACTCAGGGACAGACCGGAAAAACAGTTATTCCAATTGTTTTCAAGCAGCTCAATGAATCTTTTGGCTTGTGCCTCTGCCTCACGGTCCTCTGTCATACGACTCTCCCCAAAAGCTATTTCAGTAGCTCTTTTCAAGGAATAGCCAATCTTTAAAGCAAGAGATGGGGTCTTGTACCTGTCAGAGGTAGGGTCATGACCACTCATTTTCCTGGCAGCATGAACAGCCAATTTAAATTTGGATGGTACACATACTTCATGCAGATATTGGACACCACAGTCCATCTCATTTACAGTAAGTACAAATCTAGCCAATTCTCTCATTTTTGAACTAATATAAGTAAACTGTGACTTGGCATGGCCATGCTTTGCAGATAATGCATTGCCATATTTACATATCAGGGGATCATTTTTGATGTGGCATTGAATGTCATCTTGATTCATATTGTGTATTATTTCTTCACATCCTCCAGTAGAGTAGACAGGCAATGGAAGAAGTCGAGAGGACGCAGCCTGGACCCGCACTCTTTTTCCTCCCCTCTTTTCATCTGGTCCTTTTCTGGCTTTACATGAGCCCTCATGCTTCCATAAATCTATTTTGTTGAAAAAAGCTAAGCAGTGTTGGCAGGGCAGGTAGTCACGCACAGAAACACCATTGTAAGAGGGTCTTTTCTTTGTGACAATTTCTCCATCTCCACTTTGAAGAACTTCCAAGTTGTGTAGATAGTTGCCTTTGTTACGGAGTTGGTCAAGCAAGAGAGACCTGATTTTGGAGAGTTTGGGGAAGCTGATAGCATGAGCGACAGCTGCTTCTTCTGCGTGCATCCTTTCTAAATGTCTTGCAATTTTGTGGTGTGGTTCATTGCAATACAGGCAGAAGTACTTTTTGTCCCATTTTCTTTTACCATCATCTGTCATACTACATGTGCTGACTGTCATTTTTGTGCTAGAACGTAAGTTTGACCTCGTACCTTTCCGTGGCACACATTTTTTGCGGGAAGGTTTTTTAGCTTGTGAGGTTTTTTGAAGGGACTGCTCAGACACATTATTATCGCAGGAGCTTTCTGCTTTAGATGGAAGAGGATCTGACCCACTAGGGACATTTGAATCCAGTCTTTGTCCTTCTACCTCATCACCTGAACTGTTCTCGTCGTCACTTGAACTGCTCTCTTCAGCACAATTCTTTATGTCACATAAAGCTCTCTCCATGTCACATAAAGTCTGCACCACATCACATGAAGTATTCTCTTCATTGCGTGAAGGATTCTCTTCATCGTGTGAAGGATTCTCTTGTTTGTGTAAATGATTCCCTTTGTATAGAGGACTCCTCTCACGGTGAGGATTTCCTCTGCGGCGAGGATTATCTGCTGCACATAAAGGCCTCTCTTCATTATCACTTAAACTCTTCTTTTCCTCATTTAAATGCTTCTCTTTGCCACTTAAACTCTTCTGTTCAACAGTGCATGCCTGTAAAAGAACAAGTAAACGTAAGATTCAGAAGACCTTATGATGCATTTTGTTTAAAATGTATGAAAAGTGGGACGTAAAACTTGGGGGGGGGGGGGGGGGGGGGAGCACAAGTAGCTTCAAAGATTTTGCAAGTTAGTATTTAACTTATGGCAAAGAGTAATTTGGTTAACTATACTATCATACTAGACATCTGGGGTCCTCTGACCCGTTTCATACGGGTGAAACCCACATAGTATTGCTCATTAAAAACACACGTGCGGTACACATTGTGAGTCATTCAAATGATTGCCTAGGAGCCCCTCAACAATGCTCTCAAACCTTAATCACAGTCAAGCGAGAATCAATGCAATGGTTACACAGCACCAAACCATGTAGACTTTGAATTCTTCCATAATAAAAACCACATGTGACTCATTCAAGGAACAGTTTATGGCTTTATTGTATTAAGCAGCGAACTACACCGTTTTCACATTGTAAATATGTCTGACGAGGAATTAATATTGTGATGTCAGATGAGATGCTGCATGGAGACCAGGAAGGTACAGAAAATAAAAATGCCATGCAACTAGCCCTACATTTAGCCAGTGACTTTATTTCTAATTCTCCATATATTCTGTATTTTGTTACATGCAAATGGGGGGTGATGTGTGTGTGTTTTCACAAATAAGACCGGAATAAGATCCTAAAGCGTTTGGAAGCCTATGAAAATGAAAAACAAACCCAGCTTCCAACTTAATTCTGGTACTTGCCCAACAGGTACCAGTTGCAGCAGTAAGTTTGAGAAATATAATTCTTTCCATTCTCTTAAAAGCAGGAGGGTACTACATTTATATGAAAGTGTCCTTAAAAACACTGATTGGACCGTAATAATACTATTGTGTCCTTATAATTGCACATCAAGTAAAGAAGACTATAATTAACAACCCAAACAAAAGCATACTGTAACTGGGCAAGTATTAGTAACCTGTCATTTGTAAATAAATGTTTTGTTAAAATGGTAGATGTTAAACAGTGGTACATTTGAAACGGTAAAGAAAGGCTTTTCCACAGAATACATGCTTATGGCAGTAGTTTGTTAAAATGGTGAACAAAGGCTTTGATCTATTAATATTATTTATATTGTACACAAAGACAACAGTATGGCAAAAGCTGAAATGTGTTACCAATATTGTAATGATTGACTCAATAAACTGTTTTTCCTTTTAGCTTGGGGCTATTCGTTGTTGTCGATAATGATGAGTGAAACGCAGCAGCATTTTTACACGCTCTGCGGTGGTACAAGAATACTTTTCTGAAGGCATTACTGTACCTGAGGCAAAGGTTGTATTTTATAGCTTCTTGTGAACTAACCTTTTGCTCATCATGTCCATTGTCTGTAAATGAGAAGATCATAACCGCCTTAGATCACTCTAGAAATGCAAAAATCACTCAAAAAAACATTCAAATCAATGTAAAGCTTGGATTTATTAATTTCCAGGCATCAAGTTGGAACAACAATTTATGAAGTATGATGGACATTTTTTTTTTATACCAATGCAATAAACAATTTAAAACTGTATTTTCCTATTCAAGCTTCAAACATCTTTACAAAACCATCTGTAGATCCATTAGGCTAAATTAATAACGGAGTAGTTTAATGGCATAATCTGCTTACCTTTGTTGGCTCACTGGTCCTCAATGGATGCAGTCAGCTGGTATTGCAGTCGTATTCTCTCCTCGCAATCGATGTCCTGGTATTCAACCTCTGCATGCCATTACTGGCTCTCACGTGCAATGTTTAATTATTAAACTGCATTATAACTTGATCAGAGTGGATAAGTTGATCAAGTTGTATCCATGTTTGAACGAGACTTGCAAAATGAAAAAAAGTTCTACACTTATGCACAAATGTAATTAAAAGCAGCAATCTGTAACTTTCATTCACAGTCATTCCTACTGACCTTCCAGTCATTTATGGAATAGAAGTTACATAGTGGTTTTAATTGAGTAATGCATTATGACACTTATATACACTACCGGTCAAAAGTTTTAGACCACCTACTCATTCAAGCATTTTTCTTTCTTTTACTATTTTCTACATTGTAGAATAATAGCGACGACATCAAAACTCTGAAATAACACATATGGAATCATGTAGTAACCAACAAAAAAAAGTGTTAAACAAATCAAAATACACTGCTCAAAAAAAAAAAAAAGGGAACACTTAAACAACACAATGTAACTCCAAGTCAATCACACTTCTGTGAAATCAAACTGTCCACTTAGGAAGCAACACCGATTGACAATAAATTTCACATGCTGTTGTGCAAATGGAATAGACAACAGGTGGAAATTATAGGCAATTAGCAAGACACCCCCAATAAAGGAGTGGTTCTGCAGGTGGTAACCACAGACTACTTCTCAGTTCCTATGCTTCCTGGCTGATGTTTTGGTCACTTTTGAATGCTGGCGGCGCTTTCACTCTAGTGGTAGCATGAGACGGAGTCTACAACCCACACAAGTGGCTCAGGTAGTGCAGCTCATCCAGGATGGCACATCAATGCGAGCTGTGGTAAGAAGGTTTGCTGTGTCTGTCAGCGTAGTGTCCAGAGCATGGAGGCGCTACCAGGAGACAGGCCAGTACATCAGGAGACGTGGAGGAGGCCGTAGGAGGGCAACAACCCAGCAGCAGGACCGCTACCTCCACCTTTGTGCAAGGAGGAGCAGGAGGAGCACTGCCAGAGCCCTACAAAATGACCTCCAGCAGGCCACAAATGTGCATGTGTCTGCTCAAACGGTCAGAAACAGACTCCATGACGGTGGTATGAGGGCCCGATGTCCACAGGTGGGGGTTGTGCTTACAGCCCAATACCGTGCAGGATGTTTGGCATTTGCCAGAGAAAACCAAGAGTGACAAATTCGGCACTGGCGCCCTGTGCTCTTCACAGATGAAAGCAGGTTCACACTGAGCACGTGACAGTCTGGAGACGCCGTGGAGAACGTTCTGCTGCCTGCAACATCCTCCAGCATGACCGGTTTGGCGGTGGGTCAGTCATGGTGTGGGGTGGCATTTATTTTGGGGACTCATATGTGCTCCATGTGCTTGCCAGACGTAGCCTGACTGCCATTAGGTACTGAGATGAGATCCTCAGACCCCTTGTGAGACCATATGCTGGTGCGGTTGGCCCTGGGTTCCTCCTAATGCAAGACAATGCTAGACCTCATGTATGTGAGTGTGTGTGTCAGCAGTTCCTGCAAGAGGAAGGCATTGATGCTATGGACTGGCCCGCCCGTTCCCCAGACCTGAATCCAATTGAGCACATCTGGGACAACATGTCTTGCTCCATCCACCAACGCCACATTGCACCACAGACTGTCCAGGAGTTGGCGGATGCTTTAGTCCAGGTCTGGGAGGAGATCCCTCAGGAGACCACCCACCACCTCATCAGAAGCATGCCCAGGTGTTGTAGGGAGGTCATACAGGCACGTGGAGGCCAAACACACTACTGAGCCTCATTTTGACTTGTTTTAAGGACATTACATCAAAGTTGGATCAGCCTGTAGTGTGGTTTTCTACTTTAATTTTGAGTGTGATTCCAAATCCATTTTGTTGTCAGCACATTCAACTATGTAAAGAAAAAAGTACTTAAGAATATTTCATTCATTCAGATCTAAGATGTTATTTTAGTGTAGGATGTGTTATTTTTTGAGCAGTGTATATTTTATATTTGAGATTCTTCAACCCTTTGCCTGAATGACAGCGTTGCACACTCTTGGCACTCTCAACCAGCTTCACCTGGAATGCTTTTCCAACAGTCTTGAAGGAGTTCTTGCATATGCTGAGCACTTGTTGGCTGCTTTTCCTTCACTCTGCGGTCTGACTCACACCCAAACCGTCTCAATTTGGTTGAGGTCAGGGGATTGTGGAGGCCAGGTCATCTGATGCAACACTCCATCACTTTCCTTCTTGGTCAAATAGCCCTTACACAGCTTGGAGGTGTATTGGGTCATTGTCCTGTTGAAAAACAAATGATAGTGGGACTAAGGCCACACCAGATTGGACGGCGTATTACTGCAGAATGCTGGTTAAGTGTGCCTTGAATTATAAATAAATCACAGACAGTGTCAACAGCAAAGCACCTTCACACCATAACACCTCCTCCATGCTTTACGGTGGGAAATACACATGCAGAGATCATCTGTTCACCCACACCACGTCTCACAAAGACACGGCGGTTGGAACCAAAAAATCTCCCCAATTTGGACTCATCAGACCAAAGGACCGATTTCCACCAGTCTAATGTCCATTTCCCGTGTTTCTTGACCCAAGCAAGTCTCTTCTTATTGGTGTCCTTTAGTAGTGGTTTCTGTGCAGCAATTTGACCATGTAGGCCTGATTCACGCAGTCTCCTCTGAACAGTTGATGTTGAGATGTGTCTTACTTGAACTTGAGGTATTTACTTGGGCTGCAATTTCCAAGGCTGGTAACTCTGGGTCTTCCATTCCTGTGGAGGTCCTCATGAGAGCCAGTTTCATCACAGCGCTTGATGGGTTTTGCGACTGCACTTGAAGAAACATTAAAAGTTATTGAAATGTTCCATATTGACTGACCTTCATGTCTGAAGGTAATGAACTGTCATTTCTCTTTGCTTATTTGAGCTGTTCTTGCCATAATATGGACTTGGTCTTTTAACAAATAGGGCTATCTTCTGTATATCCCCCTACCTTGTCACAACACAACCATTGGCTCAAATGCATTAAAACTTCTTATGGCTGCAGGGGCAGTATTGAGTAGCTTGGATGAAAGGTGCCCAGAGTAAACGGCCTGCTCCTCAATCCCAGTTGCTAATATATGCATATTATTAGTAGTATTGGATAAAAAACACTGACGTTTCTAGAACTGTTTGAATGATGTCTGTGAGTATAACAGAACTCATATGGCAGGCAAAAACCCTGAGAAGAAATCCCAACAGGAAATGGGAAATCTGAAGTTGGTCAATTTTCAACCCAGCCCTTATTGAATACACAGTGGGATATGGATAAAGTTGCACTTCCTTGGGCTTCCACTAGATGTCAACCGTCTTTAAAAACTTGAATGAGGCTTCTGTGTTGTGGAGCCGGATGGGAGCTCATTGAGTCAGTGGTCTGGCAGAGAGCCAGGTCCTGGTCACGCGCATTTCACATGATAGCGACCTGCGTTCCATGGCTTTCCTACAGACAATGGAATTCTCCGGTTGGAACGTTATTGAACTTTTATGATAACAACATCCTAAAGATTGATTCTATACTTAGTTTGACAAGTTTCTTCGACCTGTAATATAACTTTTCGTCCGACGTTCGGATGGACCTGCACGAGCGTTTGGATATGTGTAAAACAAAAGTAGCTACTTGGACATAAATAATGGACATTATCGAACAAATCAAGCATTTATTGTGGAACTAGGATCCCTGGGAGTGCATGCTGATGAAGATTGTCAAAGATAAGGGAATATTTATAATGTTATTTCTGATTTCTGTTGACTCCAACATGGCAGATTTTTCTTTTTCTGAGCGCTGTCTCAGATTATTGCATGGTTTGCTTTTTCCGTAAGGTTTTTTGAAATCTGACACAGCGGTTGCATTAACCTTTCTAGCGGAACCCCTCGACAACTTTCCGCTGAAAAGGCAGCACGCGAAATTCAAAAATACTTTTTAGAAATACCTTTCACACATTAACAAGTCCAATACAGCTAATGAAATATAAACATCTTGTTAATCTACCCTTGTCCGATTTCAAAAATGCTTTACAGCTAAAGCACAACATATGATTATGTCAGATCACCGCCAAGTTGAAAAACACACAGCCATTTTTCCAGCCAAAGATAGGAGTCACAAAAAGCAGAAATATAGATCAAATTAACACTAACCTTTGATGATCCTCATCAGATGACACTCATAGGACATCATGTTACACAATACATGTATGTTTTGTTCGATAATGTGCATATTTATTTTTAAAAAATCTTAGTTTACATTGGCGCCTTACGTGCAGTAATGTTTGATTCCAAAACTTCCGGTGATGTTGCAGAAATACTCATAATAAACATTGATAAAAGATAGTGTTATTCACAGAATTAAAGATAGACTTAATGTAACCGCTGTGTCAGATTTCAAAAAAACTTTACGGAAAAAGCCTAATCTGAGAACGGCGCTCAGAACCCAAAACAGCCAGAGGAATATCCGCCATTTTGGAAACAACCAAGTTAGAAACAACACCATAAATATTCACTTACCTTTGATGATCTTCATCAGAAGGCACTCCCAGGAATCCCAGTTTGACAATAAATGACTGATTTGTTCCATAAAAGTTCCATAATTTATGTCCAAATAGCCACTTGTTGTTAGCGTGTTCAGCCTAGTAATCCATCTTCATGAGGCGCGAGCATTTCATCCAGACAAAAACTCGAAAAGTTCCATTACAGTCCTTTCGAAACATGTCAAACGATGTACAGAATCAATAGTTAGGATGTTTTTAACATAAAACATCAATAATGTTCCAACCAGAGAATTCCTTTGGCTTCAGAGAAGCACTGGAACGAGAGGTAACTCTGTCGGGAGCGCGCGTCATGAGACCAAGGCTCTCTGCCAGACCACAGACTCAGAGGTCCCATGAGCCCCTCCTTTATAGTAGAATCCTCATTCAAGTTTCAAAAGACGGTTGCCATCTAGTGGAAGCCCTAGGTAGTGCAACCTCATCCATATCTCAATGTGTTTTCGGTAGGCCAAGCTTTGAAAAACTACAAACCTCAGGATGTCCCACTTTCTGGTTGGATTTTTCTCAGGTTTTCGCCTGCCATATGAGTTCTGATATACTCACAGACATCATTCAAACAGTTTTAGAAACTTCAGAATGTTTTCTGTCCAATAATAATGATAATAATAATAATAATAATATGCATATATTAGCACTCTGGGCACACTATTCATCCAAAAGTGAAAATGCTGCCCCCTATCCCAAAAAGGTTAAGGAGAGGTATATCTATATTTCCATGTCTAACAATTATATTTATCAACATTTATAATGAGTATTTCTGTAAAATGATGTGGCTTTCTGCAATATCACCGGATGTTTTTGGAACTAGTGAACGTAACGCGCCAATGTATACTGAGATTTTTTTATATAAATATGAACTTTATCAAACAAAACATAAATGTATTGTGTAACATGAAGTCCTATGAGTGTCATCTAATGAAGATCATCAAATGTTAGTGATTAATTTTATCTCTTTGTGCTTTTTGTGACTCCTCTCTTTGGCTGGATAAATGGCAGAATTTTTCTGTGAGTTGGTGGTGACCTAACAATTGTTTGTGGTGCTTTCGCTGTTTGAAATCGGACACTGTGGTGGGATTAACAACAAGATTACCTTTTAAACGGTATAAGATACATGTATGTTCGAGGAATTTTAATTATGAGATTTATTGTTTTGAATTTGGCGCCCTGCACTTTCACTGGCTGTTGTCATATCGATCCCTAAGAAGTTTAATTAAGAAGGAAAGAAATTCCACAAATTAACTGTTAAGAAGGTACACCTGTTAATTTAACTGCCTGTCATCAAGGCAAAGGGTGACTATTTGAAGAATCTCAAATATAAGATCTATTTTGATTTGTTTAACACTTTTTTGGTTACTACATGATTCCATGTCTTATTCCATAGATTTGATGTCTTCACTATTTCTCTA
Source organism: Oncorhynchus mykiss (assembly GCF_057628025.1). Classification (NCBI taxonomy): domain Eukaryota; kingdom Metazoa; phylum Chordata; class Actinopteri; order Salmoniformes; family Salmonidae; genus Oncorhynchus; species Oncorhynchus mykiss. The sequence goes on from NC_143043.1 coordinate 33,049,708, forward strand.
CAATGTAGAAAATAGTAGAAATAAAATAAAAACCCTTGAATGAGTAGGTGTTCTAAAACTTTTGACCGGTAGTGTAAATCCAATAGTTAACGTAAACTTTAAAAGCGGATCTGTTGTCACCCAAGTTGGTTAATGTATGTAAACGTTTCAAAACCCAAGAACCAGGCTAAAGCTTGTGAGAAGAGTGTCCTCATTTGAATGAACTCACAAGTATGACCACACACATAGGCTACTTTAACTAAAGTTAAACATCTTTATTTGACTAGTTGTGAAAAGTTAGTGCTGAATAAATATGTGGAACAGTTGGGGATCCCCAAAGACAGGAGGGAAGCAGGGAGGAGAATGCCGGTGACAGGTACTCTGGGATTGGGCTAAAAATATTATTTAGAACACAGAACGTACCTCCTGGTCTAGATTGTAATCCTCTTTGGAATTGAGTGCAAGTTTCACAGACATGTAATCCCCGCTTTTCACTGCATCCCGCAGCTCACCTGAGGGACACACAGATTCACATCAGTAGTTGTCTACATCTATGTACATAGTGTGTGGAAGCGAGCGGTTCACGTACAACCGGTGTTGAGAGACATCTGGGAAAACATGAGAGAGAGGGTAAGACAACATATTAAACTAACTTACTAGAGGGGTTGTGTCATAAACCCTCAAAGTTCCAGAATGGGGTGAAAATGGCAAATCCAAACCAGTCTAATTGGAATTAATGGCAGTAGAGGAATAATCCAGATTTTATTTATGCAGGAAAATAAAAGGCATGTGATACAGTTGAAGTCAGACGTTTACATACACTTAGGGTGGAGTCATTAAAACTCGTTTTTCAAACACTCCACAAATTTCTTGTTAACAAACTATAGTTTTGGCAAGTCAGTTAGGACATCTACTTTGTGCATTTTCCAAACGGCTGAAGGTACCACATTCATCTGTACAAACAATAGTACGCAAGTATAAACACCATGGGACCACGCAGCCGTCATACCGCTCAGGAAGGAGACGCGTTCTGTCTCCTAGAGATGAACGTACTTTGGTGCGAAAAGCGCAAATCAATCCCAGAACGACAGCAAAGGACCTTGTGAAGATGCTGGAGGAAACAGGTACAAAAGTATCTATATCCACAGTAAAATGAGTCCCTATATCAACATAACCTGAAAGGCCGCTCAGCAAGGAAGAAGCCACCATTCCAGAATCGCCATTAAACAAGCCAGACTACGGTTTGTAACTGCACATGGGGACAAAGATCATACTTTTTGGAGAAATGTCCTCTGGTCTGATGAAACAAACACAGATTTTTTGGCTATAATGACCATCGTTATGCAAGGAGGCCTACAAACCTGACTCAGTTACACCAGCTCCGTCAGGAGGAATGGGCTAAAATTCACCCAACTTATTGTGGGAAGCTTGTTCTTAAAAAAAAAAGTGGTGATTCTAACTGCCCTAAGACAGGGAATTTTTACTAGGATTCAATGTCAGGAATTGTGAAAAACTGAGTTTAAATGTATTTGGCTAAAGTGCATGTAAACTTCCGACTTCAACTGTATATCAGAAATTGTGTAACAGAATTAGTGTCAACCTAAAATTTTGTCATATAATTATAAATAGTTTATAGGGGTTTTATACATACAGTGCCTTGCGAAAGTATTCGGCCCCCTTGAACTTTGCGACCTTTTGCCACATTTCAGGCTTCAAACAAAGATATAAAACTGTATTTTTTTGTGAAGAATCAACAACAAGTGGGACACAATCATGAAGTGGAAGGACATTTATTGGATATTTCAAACTTTTTTAACAAATCAAAAACTGAAAAATTGGGCTTGCAAAATTATTCAGCCCCCTTAAGTTAATACTTTGTAGCGCCACCTTTTGCTGCGATTACAGCTGTAAGTCGCTTGGGGTATGTCTCTATCAGTTTTGCACATCGAGAGACTGACATTTTTTCCCATTCCTCCTTGCAAAACAGCTCGAGCTCAGAGAGGTTGGATGGAGAGCATTTGTGAACAGCAGTTTTCAGTTCTTTCCACAGATTCTCGATTGGATTCAGGTCTGGACTTTGACTTGGCCATTCTAACACCTGGATATGTTCATTTTTGAACCATTCCATTGTAGATTTTGCTTTATGTTTTGGATCATTGTCTTGTTGGAAGACAAATCTCCGTCCCAGTCTCAGGTCTTTTGCAGACTCCATCAGGTTTTCTTCCAGAATGGTCCTGTATTTGGCTCCATCCATCTTCCCATCAATTTTAACCATCTTCCCTGTCCCTGCTGAAGAAAAGCAGGCCCAAACCATGATGCTGCCACCACCATGTTTGACAGTGGGGATGGTGTGTTCAGCTGTGTTGCTTTTACGCCAAACATAACGTTTTGCATTGTTGCCAAAAAGTTCAATTTTGGTTTCATCTGACCAGAGCACCTTCTTCCACATGTTTGGTGTGTCTCCCAGGTGGCTTTTGGCAAACTTTAAAACAACACTTTTTATGGATATCTTTAAGAAATGGCTTTCTTCTTGCCACTCTTCCATAAAAGGCCAGATTTGTGCAATATACGACTGATTGTTGTCCTATGGACAGAGTCTCCCACCTCAGCTGTAGATCTCTGCAGTTCATCCAGAGTGATCATGGGCCTCTTGGCTGCATCTCTGATCAGTCTTCTCCTTGTATGAGCTGAAAGTTTAGAGGGACGGCCAGGTCTTGGTAGATTTGCAGTGGTCTGATACTCCTTCCATTTCAATATTATCAATGGCACAGTGCTCCTTGGGATGTTTAAAGCTTGTGAAATATTTTTGTATCCAAATCCGGCTTTAAACTTCTTCACAACAGTATCTCGGACCTGCCTGGTGTGTTCCTTGTTCTTCATGATGCTCTCTGCGCTTTTAACGGACCTCTGAGACTATCACAGTGCAGGTGCATTTATACGGAGACTTGATTACACACAGGTGGATTGTATTTATCATCATTAGTCATTTAGGTCAACATTGGATCATTCAGAGATCCTCACTGAACTTCTGGAGAGAGTTTGCTGCACTGAAAGTAAAGGGGCTGAATAATTTTGCACGCCCAATTTTTCAGTTTTTGATTTGTTAAAAAAGTTTGAAATATCCAATAAATGTCCTTCCACTTCATGATTGTGTCCCACTTGTTGTTGTCTTCACAAAAAAATACAGTTTTATATCTTCATGTTTGAAGCCTGAAATGTGGCAAAAGGTCGCAAAGTTCAAGGGGGCCGAATACTTTCGCAAGGCACTGTATATTCTGTATAAATAGCATCCAAAATATATGTAAACAGACCATACATTTCTCAGTACTATTATATAACAGGGCTAGAGGCGTCACTAGAGACACCCTGGTTCGATTCCAGGCTGTATCACAAACAGCCATGATTGGGAGTGCCATAGGGCGGCGCACAATTGGCTCAGCGTCATCCGGGTTTGGCCGGTGTAGGCCGTCATTGTAAATAAGAATTTGTTCTTAACTGACTTGCCTACTTAAATAAAGGTTACATTTAAAAAATGTAAATACAATAATCAGTACTTTTACAACTTGTCTAAGTTGTATAATCAACTGATTTCAGTCAGTGTATGGCTGTAGATTGACTGCATTGATTGAATGGAATGTTGGCATATTGGCAGTTAATTTGTCAAATTAATGTAATCATTCCTCTAAAACTGGTCTGTTAGCTAGCTTTTATCACAGCACTGGCAAACCATGGTTGACCAACTCCCTGACTAAAATGGCTGACCTTTTATACCACCATTTGAATGTTTATTCCCATTCTAGTATTCTAATTTTATGGTAGACACTTACTGGGAGATAGCGGTGGAGCAGAGAGAATCTCATCCTCTCCATTCAAATGTTTCTGAAAGTCCTCCAGTGTCATCCAGTCCAAGTTGAGGTCCATTCCAAGGTTAAGAGAGGCTTGTCCTTTGTCTGTTAGTCACAAACCACATCAGTATTATTTCACATGGCCATTTGGAGGGCCTCTGTCCAGAAACAGCCCCTACTCCTAGATCTGAAAGGATTGGATAGGTGTAGTGCTGTGGCGGCCATGATGATTGTCATGCAAACAACTGCGGGTCTCATTGACCGTTAATTCTAATAAACACGTTTAGCATCTTCTGGTTTCCACGCATAGCCTACAAGCCACTAATGCAGACAGTTGGAACATCCACATTTTAAAAAGTCAATAAATCAATTTAATATAGCCTACACCATCACAACAAATCCATTATTTATTTTAGACAGGTCTAAAGAAATATATGAAGAAAATGTAGCCTATTTCAGAAGAACAGAATAGCATATTCTGAGTTGTCCTGATGTTAGGCCCTGATCTGGCTATGCCATATGGCTGTGGGCTACACTAGCTCATTTAGCAGACAAGATTTGCTTAGAATTCCGTGGCATTATTTTATACTACAAAGAATACAATTGAACATAGCTAAATAAAATAGGACATTTTCTCCAAACGATTTCGGAGGGAGTGTGCAAAACAACGTCATCAGTAGCCTGCACTCGAATTGCGAATGGAGGTTACATGCGGCTACGTTTTAATATGCAAGCATAGGCAGCATGTCCATAAGACTAGGGGAAGCTTTTCCTGAAGTAAATTGCCCAAATTATATAGCCTAATTAGCCTACTCCTGTCTACACACAGAAATAAAATCATTCAAAATAGGCTACTAAAGCATGATTTGGATCATTAGCTTCTTTAAAAAAATAAAATAAGGTGTGGATTATTTTAAATAGTATTTCCTTCAGTCAGAAGGAAAGGCAGTATGCAATTTGGGCAGATTATTTTTGAGTTGTGACTGTCTGAAAAGAGGCCAAACCAGACATTGCAATATTTCAAAATACAATCACAGGAAAATAGTTTGGAAAGCAAATAGTTATTGCTGTAAAGAGAAGAAAGTGAAAATACTAATGTATTTTAGTTATCAAAATCCTCAAATTAATATAGTGAACAACAGTATATCCTATTTTATTGGCACCAGACACTCTAATGTACTTGTTCTCTTGCTCAATTGTGCACCTGGGCCTCCCACTCCTACTGTTAGAGACAGTTTGCACTGTTCTGTGAAGGGAGTAGTACACAGCGTTGTACGAGATCTTCAGTTTCTTGCCAATTTCTCACATGGAATAGCCTTCATTTCTCAGAACAAGAATAGACAGTTTCAGAAGAAAGTTCTTTGTTTCTGGCCATTTTGAGCCTGTAATCCAACCCACAAATGCTTATGCCTCAGACACTCAACTAGTCTAAAAAATGTCAATTTTATTGCTTCTTTAAATCAGCGCAACAGTTTTCAGCTGTTAGCCTTTTAAAATTATAAACTTGGATTAGCTAACACAACATGCCATTGGAACACAGGAGTGGTGTTTGCTGATAATGGTTCTGTAGATAATCCATTTAAAAAAAATCAGCCTTTTCCAGCTACAATAGACATTTACAACATTAACAATGTCTACACTGTATTTCTGATCAATTTCATGTTATTTTAATGGACAAAAAAAGTGATTTTCTTTCAAAAACAAGGACATTTCTAAGTGACCCCAAACTTTTGAACGGTAGTGTATAATAAGTATTATATGTGTGAAATTATCATGGACCCGTCGGAACATAAATAGCGAATGGAGGAGGCTTTTCCCACGGTTCATTTTCAAGCAAGCCAGGTAGGCTATACTCCTGTTGTAAAGCAAAGTAATGTGCTTAATATTAGGAAAGTAGAAAAATAAATATAGTAGGCCTAGCTTAAAGAAAGCTGGTGGGATCCTCCTCTTTTTAATAGAGGCTGCCATCAAAATTCTGTTTTCTCACACAATTGCATAGCCTATAGAAATGTTGCCGCAACATGAGTTCATGTGCTCTCACGAAGAGTTTGATTAGATTTTCAATTACATTGATGTCATAGTGATTAGAGGGACAATAGAGCGTTGAGTACCTGGCCATTAGTGACTGGCAGTGAGAAAGTTTGGTGGGCTATTAACGACCATCAGCAGCATCAGAGCAGTTTTGGAGAAGCCTAGTTACTGTGACTAAACAGTCATGAATCGTGACCGCCGGTATGGTGGTAATACGTAAGAGCCCTAGGATAGGTGTAAGCAATATGGTATTTTTGTAATGGATGCATGTCTACACTGAGTGTGTGTATGTGTGTTGACTTTTCCATGTGAGATGGTTGTGGCGTACCAGACTTGTCGGCGCTCCCCAAGGCGTCTTGATTGTCGTCGCAGGCGATGATGAGGCGTGGCTCGCTGTCTTCCCTCCTCCTCCTCCTTCTGTCATCGTCTTGGGTCCTCCTCTCCAAGCGTTGAGCATCCTCCCTACGTTCATCTCCACCAAACTTTGACTTCTGGGCGGGTTCATCCTCTGCCTCCGCCTTGTCACTAGTCTCCACAGCAGTGGGGCTCTGACTGGGCCGAAATGCTATTAATTAGAGGAGAGGAACAAATAATGTTAGTTAAGTGAAAATAAACAAAAGGTGGAATACGCAAAAGGCATCATGTCAGTTAAAACGTCTTGGTTGAGTCACTATGTAGTGGCTGCGTCCACTACATTTATCGGTAATTCAATGAAAGCCCTATAGCACTTGTCAAACTCATTCTACAGAGGGCTGAGTTGCTGCGGGTTTTTGCTTCTCCCTTGTACTTGATTGATGAATTAAGGTCACTAATTAGTAAGGAACTCCTTACCTGGTTGTCTAGGTCTTAATTGAAAGGAAAAAAACTTAAACCAACTAACTAGGCCCTCCATGGAATGCGTTTCACACCCCTGCCAGATAGTGTAAGCTTAACAATGGAATAGAGGTCGACTGATTATGATTTTTCAACGCTGATACCGATACCGATTATTGGAGGACCAAAAAGCCGATACGGATTAATCGGACGATTAAAAAATACATGTATTTGTAATAATGACAATTACAACAATACTGAATGAACACTTATTTTAACTTAATATAATACATCAATAAAATCAATTTAGCCTCAAGTAAATAATGAAACATGTTAAATTTGGTTTAAATAATGCAAAAACAAAGTGTTGGAGAAGAAAGTGAAAGTGCAATATGTGCCATGTAATAAAGCTAACGTTTCAGTTCCTTGCTCAGAACATGAGAACATATGAAAGTTGGTGGTTCCTTTTAACATGAGTCTTCAATATTCCCAGGTAAGAAGTTTTAGGTTGTAGTTATTATAGGAATTATAGGACTATTTCCCTCTATACCATTTGTATTTCATTAACCTTTGACTATTGGATGTTCTTATAGGCACTTTAGTATTGCCAGTGTAACACTATAGCTTCCGTCCCTCTCCTCGCTCGAACCAGCAACACAACGACAACATCCGCCATCGAAGCAGCGTTACCCATGCAGAGCAAGGGGAACAACTACTAGAAGGCTCAGAGCGAGTGACGCTTGAAACGCTATTAGCGCGCGCTAACTAGCTAGCCATTTCACGTCGGTTACACTAGCCTCATCACGGGGGTTGATAGGCTTGAAGTCATAAACAGCGCAATGCTTGAAGCACAACGAAGAGCTGCTGGCAAAACGCCCGAAAGTGCTGTTTGAATGAATATTTACGCGCCTGCTTCTGCCTACCACTGCTCAGTCAGATACTTAGATACTTGTATGCTCAGTCAGATTATATGCAGGACACGCTAGTTAATATCTAGAAATATCATCAACCATAGTTGTAGTTAACTAGTGATTATGATTGATTGTTTTTTATAAGATAAGTTTAATGCTAGCTAGCAACTTACCGTGGCTTACTGCATTCGCGTAACAGGCAGTCTCCTTGTGGAGTGCAACGAGAGAGAGGCAGGTCGTTATTGCGTTGGACTAGTTAACTGTACGGTTGCAAGATTGGATCCCCCGAGCTGACAAGGTGAAAATCTGTCGCTCTGCCCCTGAACAAGGCAGTTAACCCACCATTCCTAGGCCGTCATTGAAAATAAGAATGTGTTCTTAACTGACTTTCCTAGTTAAATAAAGGTATAAAACCTTTTTTTAAATTTATATATATATATATATATATATATATATATATATATATATATATATATATATATATATATATATATATATATATATATATATATATATATATATATATATATAAATTTAAAAAAAGGTTTATATTTTTTTTATTTATTTATTTTTTTTTATATTTTTTTATATTTTTATTTTTTTAAATCGGCGCCCAAAAATACTGATTTCCGATTGTTATGAAAACTTGAAATCGGCCCTAATTAATCAGCCATTCCGATTAAATCGGTTCACCTCTACAATGGAACCTTGTAACTCTTCTTACCGTCTTTATGTTTGGTCTTGTCTGGCTCTGGCTTCCGAGCAGGTGACTCCTTTGTCGGCTTGGTCCTTTTCTCAACTTTCCCTATGAGCTGAAATTTTTACAGAAATATATTTAAGATTTTACTTGAGGCAGCATAAGATGTGTTGAAAGCCTAACAGTGAGGGCCTTGCTGCTGGCTATACCACCAGTGTTGATTTACTAACCTCACTGCATGTAGTGCAAAGCTGCTTGGTTTACCTTCAGTGGTTTAGTGTTCTCTGCAGGGGTGGGCTGGTGGACCATCTGTTTGCGTGGAACGCGGTCCTTGGCCTCACAGTTCAGCAGGAACTTCTCAAACAGGTTAGTGGAGGTGGCTGGTTCCTTATCCCCGCCCACTTCCTCTTTAGACTCCTCCTCTCTGGCCTTGCTGGTGCTGGCCCCTGCACCAGAGGAGGACGAGGGGATTTTCAGTGGTGCAGAAGTTGCCTCCTGGCTTTTGCCCTTGGCCTTCTTGTGGACGTGGGCTGGGGTGTCGCTGGAGTCAGAGGTTGGTGTGGGCTCATCCCGGCTCTGGCTCTTGAAGGAGGCGAGGCTCTTGAGTTTTGCAAGGCCGCTTGTGGAGAGCGTGGGCGAAGTAGTTTCCGGCTTCTTGCCTTTCCTGTCCTGAGGGAAGTCCTTGATGCCCTGCAGCCTCAGGTCTGACTTTCCCTTCTTAATCTTGGGCTTGTCATCATTGCGAGACTTTTCAGTTGGTGTGGTATCATCCATCTGGGACTCAGACGGCCCCTCGCTAAGCTCCTCTTCCAGGGGGGCGGTGGCCTCATCTTCAGTGGACTCCAGATCACCCCTTTGATCCTTCTTTGTCTTTTTCTTCTTCCCTTCCTCCATGTTATCTTTTTTCCTATGCTTTCCTCCTTCCTTGGACTTGTCCTTCCTGTGCTTCTTGGAGGGCACGGGGGCTTCTTCCTCATCAGATTCAACAAATCTCTTCTTGGAGTCTGACATCTTGGTATTGCGGCCCGGGGTCGGGGGAGGGGAAAGCTCCTCTTCATCAGACTCTGGTGCCGGACGAGGCCTGAAGTCCTCCTTGCGCTTGTCTTTCTTCTTTTTCCTTTTCTCCTTCGAGGGAAGTGCCTCTTCTTCTTGGGGCTTCTTCTTTTTCTTTTTCTTGACAGGCAGGTCTGTGGGCTTGTCTTTATCACTGTCAGAGTCGGCATCGAACACATCACTCTTCATGGGCAGCTTCTACAGAGAAGATGGGACATTCACATCAGCCATAGAAAGTGATATCAGTTACTCAAATGTATACTGAACAAAAGTATAAACGCAACATGCAACAATTTCAACGATTTTACTGAGTTACAGCCAATTAAAATACATTCATCAGGCCCTAATATATGGATTTCACATGACTGGGCAGGGGCGTAGCCATGGTTGGGCCTGGGAGGGCATAGGCCCACCCACTGGGGGAGCCAGGCCCAGCCAATCGGAATTAGTTTTTCCCCACAAAAAGGCTTTATTAGAGACAGAAATACTCCTCAGTTTCATTAACTGTCCGGACAGCTGGTCTCAGACGATCCAACAGGTCCTGGACTAACGTGGTTACAAGTGGTCTGCGGATGTGAGGCCGGTTGGACGTACTGCCAAATTCTCTAAAACGACATTAGGCGTCTTACGGTAGAGAAATGAACATTACATTCTCTGGCAAAAGCTCTGGTGGACATTCCTACAGTCAACATGCCAATTGAACGCTCCCTCAAAACTTGAGACATCTGTGGCATTGTGTTGTGTGACAAAACTGCACATTTGAGAGTGGCCTTTTATTGTCCCCGGCACAAGGTGCACCTGTGTAATGAGCATGCTGTTTAATCAGCTTCTTGGTATGCCACACCTGTCAGGTGGAAGGATTATCTTGGCAAAGGAGAAATGCTCACTATCAGGGAAACAAATTGGTGCACAAAATTGGAGAGAAATAATCTTTTAATGCATCTGAAAAATGTTTGGGATCTTATTTCAGCTCAGGAAACACGGGACCAACACTTTACATTTATAACAACACTTTGCGTTTATATTTTTGTCAGTGTAGTTAGTGTAACAGTCAGTCAGAAAAATCTAAAACATTCCATCCCAGCAATTAGACTCACCAAGCCTTTCTTATGGTGGCTATGATCCTCCTGGATAGGACTTACCATGCCCTTCTTAGCATCTTGGTCTTTCTTGACCTTAGCCTCTGCCAGAGCCCTCTTGTAGCCCAGCAGCACCTCCCTGCAATCCTCCAGGTGGGCCTCAGGCTCCCAGGTGTCATCGTCAGATGAGTAGTTCTTCCAGCGAACGCGGTACAGGACCTCCCCCTAAAGACAAGGACAAATACATGTGGGTGAGAGCAATATGAGAATGCTTGCTGGAAATGTTTTCATTGCAGAAAATGAAGACTGACTGACTGTTAGGGTTTGGCGATATAGCAAATTCATTTGGATTTATGTATTTGCGTGATATTCCAAAACGTCTGTATCGCAAAAAACACATTTGTGTGAGTATTTACAGTTGAAATCGGAAGTTTACATACACCTTAACCAAATACATTTAAACTCATTTTTCACAATTCCTGACATTTAATCCTAGTAAAAATTACCTGTCTTAGGTCAGTTAGGATCACCACTTTATTTTAAGAATGTGAAATGTCAGAATAATAGGAGAGAATTATTTATTTCAGCTTTGATTTCTTTCATCGCATCCCAGTGGGTCAGAAGTTTACATGCACTCAATTAGTATTAGCATTGCCTTTAAATTGTTTTTACTTGGGTCAAACGTTTCAGGTAGCCTTCCACAAGCTTCCCACAATAAGTTGGGTGAATTTTGGCCCATTCCTCCTGACAGAGCTTGTGTAACTGAGTCAGGTTTGTAGGCCTCCTTGCTTGCACACGCCTTTTCAGTTCTGACAACACCTTTTCTATAGGATTGAGGTCAGGGCTTTGTGATGGCCACTCCAATACCTTGACTATGTCCTTAAGCCATTTTGCCACAACTTTGGAAGTATGCTTGGGGTCATTGTCCATTTAGAAGACCAATTTGCGACCAAGCTTTAACTTCCTGACTGATGTCTTGAGATGTTGCTTCAATATATCCACATAATTTTCTTTCCTCGTGATGCTATCTATTTTGTGCAGTAAAGCACCCCCACAACATGATGCTGCCACCCCTGTGCTTCACGGTTGGGATGGTGTTCTTCGGCTTACAAGCCTCCCCCTTTTCCCCCCAAACACAATGATGGTCATTATGGCCAAACAGTTCTATTTTTGTTTCATCAGACCAGAGGACATTTCTCCAAAAAGTACGATCTTTGTCCCATGTGCAGTTGCAAACCATAGTCTGGCTTGTTTATGGCGGTTTTGGAGCAGTGGCTTCTTCCTTGCTTCCTTTCAGGTTATGTCAATATAGGACTCGTTTTACTGTGGATATAGATACTTCTGTACCTGTTTCCTACAGTATCTTCACAAGGTCCTTTGCTGTTGTTCCGGGATTGATTTGCACTTTTCGCACCAAAGTACTTCCATCTCTAGGAGACAGAATGCGTCTCCTTCCTGAGCGGTATGACGGCTGCGTGGTCCCATGGTGTTTATACTCACGTACTATTGTTTGTAGAGATGAACGTGGTACATTTAGCTGTTTGGAAATTGCTCCCAAGGATGAACCAGACTTGTGGAGGTCTACAATTTTTCTTCCTGAGGTCTTGGCTGATTACTTTTTATTTTCCCATGATGTCAAGCAAAGCGGCAATGAGTTTGAAGGTTTGAGGTGTTGCCCACAGGTAACTCCCCCAATTGACTCAAATTATGTTAATTCGCCTATCAGAAGCTTCTAACGCCATGGCATAATTTTCTGGAATTTTCCAAGCTGTTTAAAGGCACAGTCAACTCAGTGTATGTAAACTTCTGACCCACTGGAATTGTGATACAGTGAATTATAAGTGAAATAATCTGTCTGTAAACAATTGTTGGAAAAATTACTTGTGTCATGCACAAAGTAGATGTCCTAACCGACTTCCCAAAACTATAGTTTGTTAATTAACAAGAAATTTGTGGAGCGGTTGAAAAACGAGTTTTAAATTACTCCAACCTAAGTGTATGTAAACTTCCGACTACAACTGTATGTCCGCTTCTTCTCGTGTTGTATTTTTGATCTCGTCTCCTTCGCTCCTTCTGTGCTGTGTGCACCTACGATTTACACCAAAGATCTGTATATAAATGACAACATGCTCATGTCTCCGCTCTAACAACGGGAGTCATTGTCCCAATGACTTGGGCTTATTTTGGACAGATTTTGGCAGGAGTGAAACAGTCATCTTCTCTGTTTGCGCACACACACACACAACAAGCCCGTCACAACAAATATGAGAGATCACTTCTTCCTCTCTGACAAGCGGTTTGGTCCAACAGAAACAGTCATATGGACACTGAAACAGAGACATTATTTTACCATAATAGTGAAGTTAACCTTTCTAATTATACCCTTTTTATGTCTCAACTCTTCAAATTGCTCGCAGAGCAGATGTTACTAAAACAGGAGTATCAATGAACATTGATTCAGTTTGTCAGCTAGCAGAATTTTGGCCAAAGACTGTTATACTGGCTGTGTAGTCTTCTTTATAAATGTGCAATAAGCATAAAACAATTATATACAGAATGTTCATTCCATAATGCAATTAGCGGGAAAACATCGTTGTCAAATAGGCACTGCACAAGCAAGCATTTTCATGTGAGATGAAAATATCCATTAAAAAAATGAAAGGAGATCTAATACGCTACTTTGAAGCAAGGTAAGACATGCCTCATATGTATTAAAATGTTCAGGTTTCAAACAATTACGTACTTTTTCAAAATACATACCGCCTCCAGCTCATTGCAAAGTGATGTGTGACGTGGTGATGAAGCCTGTCTTCCGTTGCCATTTGATGCACTGTTCAAAACAACTGAGAACTCAGAAATCTCCGACTTCCGACTTCAGTGCTTTCAAGACAACTAACTGGGAACTGGGGAAAAAACGAGCTCCGAAAATCATTTTAAACTCTCATCCAACTCGGAATTCCAACTCGGAATTCTAACTCGGGAACTCTGGACTCTTTCTAAAGCTTCAACTTTCCGAACTGAAGATCACTGACGTCATGATTTCACCTTGTATTTCACGAGTTCCCAGTTGCCTTGAAAGCACCACAAGATGCTGCGGCAGCAGCAGATTTTTCACTCAAAGGCTCTGTATGCTGTGCACGTGTGATTAATAGGATCATTCACAAATACTGAACACAAACTGCAATTTAATTCCACTAGATTATGCAAATTAACCTAGACCGATAAGCATTACCAGTCACACGTTTTTACAGTCACACGTTTTTACATCGACTGGTATATCCATTAATTAATAGGTTAATTAAGCAATGAGGCATGAGGGAGTGTGGTATATGGCCAATATAACACAGCTAAGGGCTGTTAATATACAAGATGCAAAGCGGAGTGCCTGGATACAGCCCTTAGCCATGGTATATTGGCCATATACCACTAACCCGCAAAATGCCTTATTGCTATTATAAGCTGGTTACTAACGTAATTAGAGCAGTAAAAGAACATGTTTTGTCATATCTGTGGTATACGGTCTGATATACCACGGCTGTCAGCCAATCAGCATTCAGGACTCAAACCAGCCGTGGTATATTGGCCATATACCACACCTTCTCAGGCTTTATAGCTTAAATTCTAATCGCAATGGGATTTTTTATTTTTCTCCCGGACAATTGGCCAGAGACAATTTTATCGGCGTTTCTATTATTTTTTTTTTATCTGACAAAAGCCGCCTATTACCGGCTAATGGAAACCCTGCCCCACACACACATGCTGAGTGCAATGTAATCGGCCATAATCGGCATCCAAAAATGCAAATGACTGATTTTTAAGTTTTCATAACATCGGCCCTAATTAACCGGCCATTCCGATTAATCGGTCGACCACTACTGCCTACCCCGACCTCCCCTAACCCGGATAACGCTGGAGCAATTGTGCTCCGCCCTATGGGACTTACGATCACGGCCTGTTGTGATACAGCCCGGGATCGAACCAGGGTCTGCAGTGACGCCTCTAGCACTGAGATGCAGTGCCTTTGACTGCTGCACCACTCGGGAGCCAAAAATATGGGCAGTTATTCTAACATAGGCGGCGTGTGGATTTCAAGCTTTGGGGAAACTTTTCACCATAAAAATGCAGACTTATGTAAGAGCCTACTATTCCTAATATGATGATTAGATAACCTAACTCAATCACTGTTGGCAAAAAAACTCTTCAATGCTGTGTGTAATGGCTTGGAGTAGGCTATAACAAATACAATATGACGTCCCTCTAACCTAATGGAGAATATTAATGCCCTCTTTATCATTGGGCACCGACACAATAATCCAGACAGTGAATATGCACACTCACCGGGGATATGGCCGATGTTCTCCGCTGGTGCTAATAAAATTCAATACTTTTCGCTCAATTAAGTTGATTATTTTGATCATTAAAACACAGATTGGAGTCTTCATTGTCTTCTCTTTAAAGCAATAGCCATTTGTTTTCCAAACAGTTTTTCTGCGATTGTATATTTAAATATTGCAATATGCCTGGCTCTCCACTTTTCACTGACAGTCGCAACTCAACAATCATCTATACGGCATTTGCAGCACGCTCTGCCCAAACTGCGGGCCCTTCCGACTGTAGGCAATGCGATTTAAAATAAAGCTAATAATCTTCTGTGACCAAATCATGCTTTCTGGTGTAGTAGCTTATTTAAATTTTATTTATTTCTGTATAAACAGGAGTAAGCTAATTAGGCTATATCATTTTGGCAATTTAATTAAATGTACATTAAGGAAAGCTTAGCTTCCCCTAGCCTTATGGACTCGCTGCCAATGTCGTCTTCTAACATTTTCAAATTGCTCATCGAAATTCAGTAAGAATGACACGCGCCGCTGTATCCAAGTTGCATGTTCTGTTACGATGAATTACCATAAATTAAATGTGATTTGTCATTCTGAGAACCGTGGGTGCACGCCCTAATCAGGTTATGCAACCAATGCATATGGGTCCAGTACATTTCTTAAATTCAAACGCTGCCAGTCAAATGTCCGGCATCACATTTTCCTGCTACGTGTACATATTAACTCACCTTGTACCCCTGCACATAGACTCTGTACAGGTACTCCTTGTGTATTAACTTTGCATTGTTGGAAACGGACCCGTATGTTAGCATTGCACTGTTCGTCTACACCTGTTGTCTACAAAGCAAGTGACAAATACATTTGATTTGACCCATGCCTACTCATAGACCTCTCCGTCTGAGACAAACACACATTCAGTTGAAAGGCTGTGTCTAGCACTATGGCACACAGCCAGTATTTTCAGTCCCCACCCTCCTATCCAGTGAACTGGGACAACAGAGAGCTCCAGTCAGATGGAATAAGGGACAGGGGCTGCAGAGTTCTCTGACAATTTGACAGACTTTGCTTGTTTGGATCATGTGAATAATGTGTTCTGGTTCAAGTGCGGTACAAGTGTGACTGTAGCACAGTGCATGGCTGGTTGGGATTATAAATAATACTATTTTTTTTTTAAAGAGTCAGGTTTCTCTCTCCCCAGTCCATCTTCCTCAGAGGCTTTGTTTTCCTTTCTCATGCCTCAGCTCAAAAGCAGTTACATAAGAGGAACTGGCTGTGTGAGTGACACCAGACCTCCCCCTACACACACAGAACCCTCCTCCTCATCCAATATTGCCCTCCCCTCCGGAACTTTGCCTTTGCTGGGGCTGGGTATTTCACTGAATCGCTATTGAGCGACAATCACAAACACAAGCCTCAGACAAGCCTCTCTTTCTCCCGTTCTCTCTCCATTTCACACACACGTTTGTCTGCAGAGGAGCCTTCTGGTCCATCTTGTGTGGCAACACAGCAGCTCCCTTCTGTGGTGTCGTGCAGGGTTCCCCAACTGACCTGCGGATGGTTTTATTTGGCCCCCCAAGTTTTTAGAGAAAAGAAATCATGCGTGTGTAAATGTTTTTGTTGGACATAAGTTCAAGTATTCCCACGCATAATAAGAGAGACACGATGTGCTGGTATACAAATGTAAAAAAGGTAAGGAATGATTATGTATTAGTCAAACATATCTGTTTGGGCTTCTTGTGGTCAATTTGCAGTCTACAAATGATTTGTAATTATGTTCCGGCCCCCTGACCAATAAAAAAACAGCCGGCGGCTGAATCTAGTTGATGATCCCTGGTGTACTGTATGTAGTACAGTTATCTCACCAGACTGAAATGTGGTTGCCATCTGTCTGATTCTCAGGGGATTTTGTAAACCGTTCTCAGACAAGTGGGAAGACAAACCCTAGCCAAACTCCAGTCCTCCCACCCCCTTTTCGCCAAAGTGTGCACTTGTTCACTCCCCCTGTTGTTCACTCCCACTTGTTCACCCCGTATTGATGCTTTGCCTGTTTGATGGTTAATCGGTGGGCACTGAATAACCAGTGCAACCTAACTAGAAGAGACCAGTGTAATGTTCTGCAAGGACACCTGGCTGTACCCACAACTCAAAGAAAGCCGACTCATTATTGTAGAACACCATCACGTGAAAAGGAACGGTCTGTACCATTGTATTATGTACCGTGGGAAAAGGAGCGTCATTGCTAATGTATTTAGTTAGCTCGAAAATAGAACATGTCTAGAGACAGTGTCGATATACATGGCCAACATAACAAAAACAAAGATGACAGCAGAAGATAGAATTATGCAGCTGCCTACTAGACAGTTAGAGCTAGTTACGAGTTGGTTGTACACGCGTTAACACGGAGGGTTTGTTCTATTTGGCAAGTCTCTGCAAGTGGGACTGGCTGAAGTCCAGTGGATGAAAGAATAACACCAGTCTGTCTGGCCAAGCTTTAATATTCGTGCAAAGAGGGGGGCGTCGGATGCCTGTGCAAAGTTGTGCAGCCATTGACATTTCCTTTGCGGTTGGCTAGTTAGCAAACTGTTCATTTTATACATCAGTCAACTGTGCGTGGACATTTGAGCGTTTCTCTGCGTTAGCTAGCCATATAACGTTATTTAGTTTAATACAAAAGGGTTCCTAGTGTTTGTCATTGTCAAATTGTGTAGTTTGTTAGCTAGCAGCAACGTTCAGTTAGCTAAGTTAACAACAAGCTTGCTTTGTTACTGTACCTCCTCCGTTCGCATGTCAATAATCCTCTCCACTTCGTAAACATCTTCAACCTCGTCGTCGCTGTCTCCAGCCTCTGGCTTTTCCGCCATTTTATCGTAACAGGAATAAACAACAGTAATTATCTTATTATGCCTTCGCCGGTATTAAAGCCAAGCCCTGAGATAGCTAACTATCTACAGTACACGCTATCAATTTTTATTAGCTTTGTTAGCCACAACAACTGTATGTTAGGCTAGCTGGTTAACTAACATTAAAGAGCGGGGGGCTGATAGACTAGGCGGGCTGACTGAGTAGCCGGAGGTACGTCTTCTTCGTGTAGTTGACTTCTTCGATGAGGCAGTTGGCATCCAATACATTTTGTATTACCGCCACCTATTACACTGGAGTATACCTCCTTTTTACTTTGCTTGAAAAAATTATAATAATAATGATAAAGAAAAAATGTCATTAAGAAAACAATACCCTACCATCTAACCCTACACTCACAAAAAACCCACCACCCTACTCTATTATTTATATATCTTACCTCAGGCCAACAGTCTGAAAGGACAGTACACCACCAACCAACACACCCTGTACCTCTTCTTCTGTCAAGTCTCGGACACCCAAATACCTCTCTGCAGCTACCACCACAACCTCAATGTTCTGCAACTTACATTCCATCCCTGCAGTACAGTTGATAACCATTGCTATAAACGGAACAACACATTCACCATACTGACGCCCCTCAGGGGTGTGTGCTTAGTCCCTTCCCATACTCCCTGTTTGCCCACGACTGCATGGCTGGGCACGACTCAAACACCCTAATTTAGTTCTCAGACAAAACGATGGTGGTAGGCCTGATCACCGACAACGATAAGACAGCCTACATGGAGGAGGTCAGAGACCTGGTACACACCTTTTCTATTTATATACTGTCGATAATGTCTGTACACGCCATCATGTGTAGATGGGAGACCAGATGCTGCTGGAAGTGGTGTTGGAGGGCAAGTAGGAGGCACTCTTTCCTCTGGTCTAAAAAATATCCCAATGCCCCAGGGCAATGATTGGGGACACTGCCCTGTGTAGGGTGCCGTCTTTCGGATTGGACGTTAAATGGGTGTCCTGACTCTCTGAGGTCATTAAAGATCCCATGGCACTTATCGTAAGAGTAGGGGTGTTAACCCCAGTGTCCTGGCTAAATTCCCAATCTGGCCCTCAAACCATCACGGTCACCTAATAATCCCCAGTTTACAATTGGCTCATTCATCCCCCTCCTCTCCCCTGTAACTATTCCCCAGGTCGTTGCTGTAAATGAGAATGTGTTCTCAGTCAACTTACCTGGTAAAATAACGGATAAATAAAATAAAAATCATATACATATACAGTATTTCTATATTTCCTAATTCCTTTCTTTACATTATTTGGATTTGTGTGTTTTGTTTTGTTAAGTATTACTGCACTGTTGGAGCTAGGAACATAAGCATTTCGCTACACCCGCAATAACATCTGCAAAATATGTGTACTCGACCAATAAAATAAAATTTTATTTAGATTTTTGATAGTACACATATCTGCTGGAGCCAGACCCTATTGAACCCAACTCTCGCATGGCACTACTTAGTGGGCGCAGACAGTGTGTAGTAGATCACACATGCCTCGCCCCACCTGCCGCTGCCCAGTGTGCTGTCCGCAGATAGACCTACTCCAAAAATGGAAAAAGGTACATGGGCTGGCAGACGTGATGATCAGCCGGTCATATCAAAGATGTTCAAGATCCTGAATTTTTTATTCCAAAGGTACTTTTACTTTAGAATACAACATTCTCATTAAATCAATCGATCATCAATAAATATGAGCATAACCTAGGCCTATAACTGCTGGCAGCTATCACAGTGTTTTAAGACCTAATGTATTCTCATGATCAGATATTATACAATAATGCTATTCATGATTGAACCCACTAGGTGGCATAACCAATATTTTGTTTCATGACCTGCACCTAAAAATAAGCAAGATGTGTGACACAGCCTGGAACTGGTCTTACACTCCTGTTCTTGTGTTTATGTATCCACACTGTCTTCACGGGCCACTGATAATAACACCTGCCTTTTAACTATACTGGCCAACAGACTAGACCTACCAGACTTAGATTTGCCCTTTTCTATTCTTTATCACTCCTCAGTGTGTATGGTACCGATATTCTGTCATATTTAAAAGCCATACGCCATTTTGATGGAAGATTATTTGCCAGTACCAGTGGTACCAGAATTCAGTAGCAGGTTTACACAACTTCCTCAACCTGTATAATTCATCTGACCAGCTGTCACGACTTCCGCTGAAGTCCTCGTTCGGGCTGCGTTCGGGGGTCGACGTCTCCGGTCTTCTAGCTATCGCCGCTCCACCTTTCATTTTCTATTTGTTTTGTCTTGTTTTCCCAAACACCTGGTTCACATTCCCTCATCAGACTAAATGTATATTACCCTCTGTTCCCCTATGTATGTGTGTGGAATTGTTCTTTGTGAAGGGTGTTATGCTACAGGCTGGCTTGCGCTAGGTTTGTTTGTTTTGTTTATCCGGTTCATGTTACCATGGTTGTGCTTTGTGCTGCCTCGCCTGTGCCTTTGGGTCAGGGTGTACATTAAAGTTCTCCTGTTATCACCCATCTCTGCTCTCCTGCGCCTGACTTCCCGGCAACCAGTCACTCACCCCGTTACAGGGGCAGGTCACCTGTAAGTCACCCATAACTGGTCTCAGCTGTACTGACAAGGCAGGAGCAAAATAACAATTTGTTTAATAAAGTGATTTAAACCGACTGTGGAAAATCACTCAGGGAATTTGTGACATCTGCTCACAGATTCAACAAAACCCCCAGACACTGAACCAACACACAGATCACAATCAAGTGATATTGTGATTGGATGGCCAGTAGGCTATGAGCTCGGAGTAGTGTGAAAAGCAACAGGAAATGTATCATTTGGTGGACAGAGAGAGTGCAAATGTCTTCTGTTTACACTGACCATTAGGCTCAGACACTTCCGGTGACCCTATATCAGTGTGATTTCGAGCAAACACAAACTCTCAGGCTACACACCACTGGGAGGTGGAGAAGTCAAAGGCAGCCACTTCCTCATACCAGTAGTACTCTCCATATTTAGATGGATTAGAGATGCTCTGCTAATGATCTACATTGTACAATGGAAAATTACACAATGTGGGTTGGCAGTAAAAGAAAGGGATAAGTGTTTTAAGAAAAGGAGGTCCGTATGCCCATGTTTCTTCTTCTCTAAATCGAAACCAGTTAAGGATGCACTCCGGGATCCAACTTTGTAATTTATTGCACAAATTAGATTTGTAACATATCACACAAATTGCAAAATACTTCTTACTTCAAGATGAGGAGAGCCACTTCAATTAATCAATCAATCAAATGTATTTATAAAGCCCTTTTTACATCAGCAGATGTCACAAAGTGCTAAACAGAAACCCAGCCTAAAATCCCAAACAGCAAGCAATGCAGATGTAGAAGCACCGTGGCTAGGAAAAACTCCCTAGAAAGGCAGGAACTGTCAACACCTGATCTGTTTCACCCATCTTGTGCTTGTCTCCACCCCCCACCAGGTGTCTCCCATTTTCCCCATTATGCCCTGTGTATTTATACCTGCGTTTTCTGTTTGTCTGTTGCCAGTTCATTTTGAATTGTCAGGTCGTCACCAGCGTGATTGCTGGTTTTCCATGCTCTCTAGTTTTTTTTTGTTGATAGCTTTTCCGATTCTAACTTTTCTGCCTAGCATTCTGTACATGCCTGATTCTGATCTGGTTTATGAACTTCTGTCTGCCCTGACCCTGTCTGCCGTCCAGTACCTATTGGACTCTGATCTGGTTACGAACCTCTGCCTGCCCTTTGCCTGCTCCCCGTGTTATAATAAATTATCTGAGAACTGAACCATCCACGTCCTGTGTCTGCATCTGGGTCATATCCTGCGTCATTATAGGAACCTAGGAACAAACCTAGAGAGGAACCAGGCTCCGAGGGGTGGCCAGTCCTCTTCTGGCTGTGCGGGGTGGAGATTATAAGAGTACATGGCCATTTAAGGACAGATTGTTCTTCAAGATGTTCAAATGGGAGACGAGTGGAAGACCGCGTTCAGGACCACCACAAGGCATTATGAGTACCTTGTCATGCCGTACGGGTTGATGAATGCTCCATCAGTTTCCCAATCCTTTGTAGACGAGATTTTCAGGGACCTGCACCGGCAGGGTGTAGTGGTGTATATCGATGACATTCTGATTTACTCCGATACACGCGCCGAGCATGTGTCCTTGGACGACTGTTGGCGCATGACCTGTATGTTAAGGCTGAGAAATGCCTGTTCTTTCAGCAGGCCGTCTCCTTCCTAAGGTATCGCATTTCCACATCAGGGGTGGAGATGGAGAGTGACCGCATTTCAGCCGTGAGTAATTGGACGACTCCCACCACGGTAAAGGAGGTGCTACAGACCAGGTTCCCGGAATAAGACGCACTATCCAGACTGTATGACTCAGAGGAGCGGCCCATGGATCAGACTCCCATACTCCCGGCCTCCTGCCTGGTGGCGACGGCCGTGTGGGATCTGGACACGGACATTGAGCAGGCGCTCCCCCCCAGTGTCCCGTTGGGCGTAAGTACGTTCCGTCTGCTGTCCGTAACCAGTTGATCTCTTGGGCCCACACGTCTCCCTCCTCTGCTCATCCGGGGATCGGTCGGACGGTGCGCTGTCTGACTGGGAAGTACTGGTGGCCCACCTTGGCAAAGGACGTGAGGGTTTATGTTTCCTGCTCGGTGTGTGCCCAGTGTAAGGCTCCGAGACACCTGCCCAGAGGTAAATTACATCCCTTACCCGTTCCACAACAACCTTGGTCACATCTGTGATCTTCCTCTCACAAGGAAATACCACGATCCTGGTCGTTGTGTATCGTTTTTCTAAGTCCTTTCGTCTCGTTTGTTTTGTTGTGTTACCGGTTTGGAACTATAATAAAGTGTGCTTTATTTACTCTGCTCTCCTGCACCTGACTTCGCCTTCAAACACATCTGACAAGCCACTTTAAACAATGCCGATTTATGTTTTCATACCCTACATTACTCATCTCATATGTATATACTGTACTCTATACCATCCATGTATCATCCAGATCCAGTAGCATCTTGCCTATGCCGTTCGGCCATCACTCATTTATATATTATTTTGTACTTAATTGTATTCATTCCTTTACACTTGTGTGTGTATAAGGCAGTTGTTGTGAAATTGTTAGGTTATATTACTTGTTAGATATTACTGCATGGTCAGAACTAGAAGCCCAATCATTTCACTACACTTGCATTAACATCTGCTAACCATGTGTATGTGATAAATACATTTAATTTGATTTTTGATTTGAATATGCATATCCTTGCTTCAGGGCCTGAGCTACAGTCAATTAGATTTGGGTATGTCATTTTAGGCAAAAATGTAAAAATAGGGGCCAATCCTTAAGAGGTTTTAACATGCTGATAGAAATTTGTTAAAATGGATTTAAGCTTCCCTGCATTAAAGTCCCCGGCCACTAGGAGCGTTTTCCTGTTTGCTTATGATGGAATACAGCTCATTGAGTGCGGTCTTAGGGCCAGCATCGGTCTGTGGTGGTAAGTAGCCAGCTACGAAAAATACAGGTAGATAGTGTGGTCAACAGCTTATCATGAGATACTCTACCTCAGGCGATCAAGACTTCCTTAGATATCATGCACCAGCTGTTGTTTACAAATATACAGAGTCCCTCGCCCCTTGTCTTAGCAGATGCCGCTGTTCTATCCTGTCTATACAGTGTTTAACCAGCCAGCTGTATGTTGATAATGTCATCGTTCGGCCATGAATCTGTGAAGCATAAGATATTTGCAATGTCCCGCTGCTAGTTTAATCTTCCTTGTAGGTCGTCAATTTTTATTTTCCAACGATTGCACGTCGTTAACTAGTAGAACGGAAGGCAGTGGGGGTTTATTCGATTGCCTACAATTTCTCAGAAGGCAGCCCAACCTCCGCCCTGTTTTTCTCTGTCTTCTCTTCACTCAAATGACAGGGATTTGGGCCTGTTCCCGGGAAAGCAGTATGCCCTTCACGTCCAGCTCGTCAGACTTGTTAAAGGAAAAAAAATATTCTGCCAGTTCGTGGTGAGTAATCGCTGTTCTGATTTCCAGAAGTTATTTTCGGTCATAAGAGATTGTAGCAGCAACATTATGTACGAAATAAGTTACAAACAATGCAAAAAAAAAACGAACAAAAAACACAGTTGGTTAGGAGCACATAAAACGTCAGCCATCTTCTCCAGCGCCATGATAGGTGAAAACATTTGTAACATTTGGGAAGTAAGCTGGGACAAGCTGAAATTGTGACTTCTACAGTGATGTATGCCTATAGGCAATACCATCAGCCTTGGTGAGAAAGTACATATATGGGCAGAATAAAACCTATGATATAACATGTCAATGTCTGGGGTAAAACCTGCTATTTTAATTTGGTGTCCTTTAGGAACAGATCATTTCCCAGTGTGGTATTATGACTTGGGGCAGGTGGAATAAAATAGTAAATCACAGTGTGAAATGTTCTGGTTCTGCTCAGAACTCCTCTTCCCAGTCTGTTCCGAGTATTCTACATGCTGGGAGGACACCAGTGCTTAACTACAGTGATTTAAGAGACAGATAGTAACAACACAGTCCAATCTCTTTCTCGCTCTCTGACTCTGAGAGTCACAACTCATACTGTGCATTCGTAAAGTATTCAGACCCCTTGACTTTTTCTACATTTTCTTACGTTACAGCCTTATTCTAAAATACAAGCTTGGCACACCTGTATTTGGGGAGTTTCTTCCATTCTTCTCTGCAGATCCTCTCAGGCTCTGTCAGGTTGGATGGGGAGTGTCGCTGCACATCTATTTTCAGGTCTCTCTAGAGATGATTGATTGGGTTCAAGTCCAGGCTCTGGCTGGGCTAATCTAGGACATTTAGAGACTTGTCCCGAAGCCACTCCTGCGTTGGCTTGGCTGTGTGCTTAGGGGTGTTGACCTGTTGGAAGGTGAAGCTTTGCCCCAGTCTGAGGTTTTGAGCACTCTGGAGCAGGTTTTCATCAAGGATCTCCCTGTACCATGCTCCGTTCATCTTTACCTCGATCCTGAATAGTCTCCCAGTCCCTGCCGCTGAAAAACATCCCCACCGCATGATGCTGCCACCACCATGCTGGTGCTAGGTGCTAGGTTCCCTCCAGACGTGATGCTTGGCATTCAGGCCAAAGAGTTTAATTTTGGTTTCATCAGACCAGAGAATCTTGTTTCTCATGGTCTGAGAGTCTTTAGGTGCCTTTTGGCAAACTCCAAGCGGGCTGTCATGTGCCTTTTACTGAGGAGTGGCTTCCGTCTGGCCATTCTACCATAAAGCCTGATTGGTGGAGTGCTGCAGAGATGATTGTCCTTCTGGGACAATCAAGGTTATCCCATCTCCATAGAGGAACTCTGGAGCTCTGTCAGGGTGACCATTTATGGTCACCTCCCTGACCAAGGCCCTTCTCTCCCGATTGCTAAGTCTGGCCGGGCGGCCAGCTCTAGGAAGAGTCTTGGTGGTTCCAAACTTCTTCCATTTAAGAATGACGGAGGCCACTGTGTTCTTGGGGATTTTCAATGCTGCAGACATTTTTTGTACCCTTCCCCAGATCTAGATGTGATTGGGCAGTGCGATGGCGATTGCATCGTCTGTGGATCTATTGGGGCGGTAAGCACCTTGAAGTGGGTCTAGGGTGAATGTCATTTCATACATAGAAATGACATTCAACAGTACCATTCATTTAGAAGGTAGAGGTGATGGGCCTCCCGTGTGGCGCAGTGGTCTAGGGCACTGCATCGCAGCGCTAGCTGTGCCACCAGAGACTCTGGGTTCGTGGACGACGCACAATTGGCCTAGCGTCGTCCGGGTATGGGAGGACTTGGCCGGTAGGGATATTCCTGTCTCATCGCGCACCAGCGACTCCTGTGGCGGGCCGGGCGCAGTGCACGCTAACCAAGGTAGCCAGGTGCACGGTGTTTCCGTGCGGCTGGCTTCCGGGTTGGATGCGCGCTGTGTTAAGAAGTAGTGCGGCTTGGTTGGGTTGTGTTTCGGAGGACGCATGGCTTTCGACCTTCGTCTCTCCCGAGCCCGTACGGGAGTTGTAGCGATGAGACAAGATAGTAATTACTAACAATTGGATACCACGAAATTGAGGAGAAAAAGGGGGTAAAATAAAAAAAGGTAGAGGTGATATGATCCTTAATTATCCTCTCAAAGCACTTCATGATGACAGAAGCTAGTGCTACGGGGCGATAGTTATTTAGTTAATTTACCTTGGGTACTGGAACAATGGTGGACATGTTGAAGCAAGCAAACTGGGATAGGGAGCGATAGAGGACACGGCTGGCAGCCTTGCAATGGTTAACACGCTTAAATGTCTTATTCACTTCGACCACGGAGAGGGGAGCGGGCTGCGTCTGCTGCACTTTGTAATCCGTGATTGTCTATAAACCCTGCCACATGAATTTCGACTCTACTTTGTCTCTGTACTGATATTTTGCCTGTTTGATTGCCTTCCGGAGGGAATAACTGCACTGTTTGTATTCAACCATATTCCCAGTAACCTTGCTGTGGTTAAATGTGATGGTTCACGCTTTCAGTTTTGTGCAAATACTGCAATCTATTTGCTGTCTTCACTATGTACATTGTCTCGGGATGGAATTATGAAAGCGGCTCTTCTATTTCTCTCTCTTTTCAGTCATAATCTTTATTACCCAGTGTCTCCTAATCACTGACCGCACCAGCCAGTCAATCAGCCAATTACTAAAACGGACAAAAATACTATAATTATGTTCAATCAGCCAGTTACTCAATACAAAGACTTCCAATCACTCTCAATCATTATTTTACTATGTACATGCACTAATCATAAAACATGCATCTATTTTTAGAAAACCCTCAAAAGAAGACTAGACTAATTTCCTCCCTTCTCTTCTGGTTGAGTTGACTTATTCTCCTGTCGGTCTCTGTCCTCAACAGGTCAGCTGTAAGATTGCTACAATGTTATCCAACTACTGCATCATGGCCTACTCCAGCTGGCTGCTGGCCGAGGGAAACTACCCACACAGCCTGGTCAGTGTCTCCCTCTTCTCCCAGAAGAGGCACCTCTGGTGGTACATCATCCTGGGCTGGGGTAAGCCTTTCTTACTGTAGAAACAGTAGAAGCTTTTACTTAAGTGACCATGAATTAGCAAGAATGAAGTACAAGTTTGCTAAAGTAAAAGCTTCTACATTGATTTTGGCTATGTGCTTCTATCCCTGTCTGGGAGCTCTGCCTGGGAGCTTCTAATCACTGTCTTTTCCCATTCCATTGTCTCTACAGGTTCTCCAATGGTCATCATAGTAGCTTGGAGCTTGGCAAAATATATCCATGAGAATGAAGAGTAGGTTATGTCTGTATTCAAGTATTCATGTCAGAATGCTTATATGCTCCCCACCTATAGTGTGTGTATTTTCCCCCGGTTGTAAAGGTGCTGGGAGACGAGGGGATCTGGTGAATTCTCAGAGTTCCTGTTCTCCTCTTCATTGTTGTGAGTTCTGACATAACCTTTGACCCCATAACCAAGTTTGTGATTTTCTGTTAGTCAGCACCTCACTCAAAATCAGTCTCTTATTTAGGTTACCTTTCTGTTTTTTCCTGAGTATCATAAGAATCCTGGTGGCCATGTTACGGATACAGGACATGCATGTGAATTAGTTCAACCAGTACAGGTAGTGAGTGTTTTTATTCTGTTTGACAAAAACAATTAACAGCTACAGAAAAAAAACCACTTTTGCCATGTTGATGATATCTTATGTAGTTGTATATTTGTATTTTCAGGCTTGCTATGTCCACCCTCCTTTTGGTATCTCTCTCTGGTTTGCACTACGTCCTCTTTGCATTTCTCCCACATAAAGTAAATGAAATATGGAATTGAGCTGGCTTTCGACCTCCACTCAGGTACTGTAGTGCCTTTATCCCACCTCTGTGGTTGTACTATACGTAGAGTACATTTTATGTACAAACTTCCAGTGGATCTATTTTTGGGGATACATTGAGTATACCTCAATATTTGGCTGTGCTTTGTTCTATTCTAAGGGTTTGTAGTAGCAGTTCTATACTGTTTTCTGAATGGAGAGGTAAGTTGACACCCACACAGTTAATGTTCTAGGTTATAGTGAATAGAGAGGGGATTGACTGAACCCGGGTGTTGAACTTTGACACTCCCCAGGTTCAGTATGAGGTCCAGAGGAGGTGGAAGCGATGGAGACTGGAGCAGTATATACACTATATATACAAAAGTATGTGGACACCCATTCAAATAAGTGGATTGAGCTATTTAAACCACACCTGTTGCTGACAGCTGCATAAAATCGAGCAGACAGCCATGCAATCACCATAGACAAACATTGGCAGTAGAATGGCCTTACTGAAGAGCTCAGTAACTTTCAATGTGGCACCATCATAGGATTCCACCTTTCCAACAAGTCAGTTTGTAAAATGTATGCCCTGCTAGAACTTCACCGGTCAGCTGTAAGTGATGCTATTGTGAAGTGTAAACGTCTAGCAGCAACAACGACTCAGCCGCGAACTGGTAGGCCACACAAGCTCACAGAACGAGACCGCCAAGTGCAACACTCACTACCGAGTTCCAAACCGTCAGCACAATAGCTGTTAACCTGGAGCTTCATGAAATGGGTTTCCATGAACAAGCAGCCGCACGCAAGCCTAAGATCACCATGCGCAATGCGAAGTGTCATTTGGCGTGATGTAAAGCTCACCCCCATTGGACTCTGGAGCAGTGGAGATGCGTTCTCTGGAGTGATGAGTCTCGATTCACCATCTGGCAGTCCGACAGAGAAATCTGGGTTTGGCGGATGCCAGGAGAACGCTACCTGCCCGAATGCATAGTGACAATTGTAAAGTTTGGTGGAAAGGAATAATGGTCTGGGGCTGTTTTTCATGGTTCAGATTAAGCCCCTTAGTTCCAGTGAAGGGAAATCGTAACTCTACAGCATACAATGACATTCTAACAGATTCTGTGCTTTCAACTTTGTGGCAACAGTTTGGGGAAGGCCCTTTCCTGTTTCACCATGACAATGCCCCTGGGCACAAACTGAGGTCCATACAGAAAGGCTTTGTCGTGATCAGTGTGGAAGAACTTGCAAAGAGCCCTGACCTCAACCCCATCAAACACCTTTGGGATGAATTGGAATGCCTTCTGCGAACCAGGCCTAATCGCCCAACATAGGTGCCCGACCTCATTTATGCTCTTGTGGCTGAATGGAAACAAGTGCTCGCAGCAATGTTCCAACATCTAGAGCAGCGCCAGATTTAGGCATAGGCGACATTGGCAGCCGCCCAGGGCAGCATCTTGCCAGGGGCAGCATGGGGCACCCACACAAAAAAATTAAAAATAATAATATATATATTTTTTTAAATATTCCCGAATGGTAACATTTGCGCGATCGGTTTTCTATCGCTCATTTGCACGTCACGTCAATGATATCATGTCACCGTGTGGGACTGTGGGTCAATGAACCTTGTCGGAGTGGCCGCCCTGATTCTAGTTTGTGAGCTAGGCAGGCTACTACCTGGGAAGGGTTCCCACTCAGAAGTACGAGATGGGAAAGGGGCAGGGGTAGGTTGACCTCGGGTCTCCCCACTGGAATCCTGAGGTAGGGGGAGCGGGGGGAATCTATCAAATAGCGCACAGTACAGTACTAATGCAATTAGTAATGCAATTAGTAATGCAATTAGTTGCAATTTAGTTTGTGTTTCTTGTTTGAAGTGCATAGTGTAATAATCAGGTTATCTTCTTTGTAAGTGTGTTATCTGTTTGTGTGATATAGAGTTTGTGCAATTTAGTTTTATTTGTGTGTTTTTTGTTAGCATTTGGGTAATAGTGTAATTTTTATTTGTATTTATATACTACAATTTGTTTCTATTTGTCTTTGTTACTACTTTTTGATATTTGAGTCTGTATATTTCTGTATATTTATATCTATATAGTTTTAAATGTTATGGTTATTTATTTGTGGGGGGAGGGGCTAGAACCTCCACCGATCTAGCGGAAAGCCTTCCCAGAAGAGTGGAGGCTGTTGTAGCAGCAAAGGGGGACCAACTCCATATTAATGCCCATGATTTGGAATGAGATGTTCGAGCAAGTGTCCACATCATTTTGGTCATATAGTGTACCTTGGGAGGCCAGGCGCCAACATGGCTGTGTGATGGACATGACCCGCCGCTGTTGAGGGAGAGCAGGAACATTACGGTAAACTGGCACCAGAAGGTGAGGGTGAAGCCCAAGGGAGAGGTGTGCTGCCAGAGCAGAGCCACAAACACAATCACATCCCCCGCCGACAGCATAGCTGCTACCAGCACCAGAGCTGACCCCAGGCCCCACCACCGTTCCCGAGTCCCGGCCCTCACTCACTTGCAACATTACCAGTAACTCCAGGCAGAAGATGGCTCCCACACTGGCCAGGGAAACCAACAAGTGACACAAGCCCACCGCCACCCCCTTAGTCCTGATCCCAGTAACCTTGGTTATGTCGCTCTCCAGCAGAGTTTGAATCATGTGATTAAGAAGGAGAAACTTGAATACCAGATCCAGCTGTGTAGAATACCTTGGGTGCATTCTTTCATGTGAAATAAGACCGTAGGCATTTGAGGGAACAAATGATAGGCTTACCAAAGACCATAACAAAGGTAAACAAGAAAAAATGTCATTTCTGAACTTATTAAGCAGGAATATCATATTTTACTTTTGAAAAGAGCCAACAACTGCAGGTTAAACTCAATAAATCATACTATTTAATGGCATACTGGTTAACATCTCGCAGACCTCACTAAACAAAAACACGCCAAACTAGTTATAATTTTAAAAGATGGGTACAAATGCGTTAACTAGAAACAACACAATTAATTACCATTTGTAAAAGCTTATGAAAATCTATATAAAACAGAATTAAACAACAGTTGGACGGATCTTAAAACCTCTCTGGGATAGGGTCTCGTTTCCTGAATTTCCGCATGATTCACGTGCCCAAAGTAAACTGCCTGTGACTCAGGCCAGGAAGCCAGGATATGTATATAATTGGTAGCATTGGATAGAAAACACTTTGAAGTGTCTAAAACTGTTAAAATAATGTCTGAGACCATAACAGAATTGATATGGCAGGCAAAAATCCGACCAGAATTGGGCTCTTATTATGGAAACCTATGGTTTCTATGTGAATCCATCTCCCAGATTGCAATTCCTATGGCTTCCACTAGATGTCAACAGTCTTTATTCAAGGTTTCGTGCTTCTTTTTTGAAAAAAAATATTGTTATGAGACCACCTGGAGAAAATCAGTCTTTCGGTGCGCGAGCATACGAATTTTCCTTTCCTATTGAACATACTACTTTCCGTATGAAATATTATAGTTTATTTACATTGTAGAGTACCTGAGGATTGTTTAGAAACAACATTGTTTGACTTGTTTGGACAAAGTTTTTTGGGCTCCTTTTGTCTGCATGTTGAACGAGTGGATTACTGAAATCGATGGCGCCAACTAAAGTCCTTCTTTATATCCCAAAAAGTCAGTTTATCTAACAAAACGACCATGTTGTAGCTGGGACCCTTGGGATTGCAAACCGAGGAAGATCTTCAAAAGTAAGTGATTTATTTCATCTCTATTTGTGATTTTGTGAAGCCTGTGCTGGTTGAAAAGTAGGTTGATGTGGGGTGCGGTCCTCAGACAATCGCATGGTACGCTTTTGCCGTAAAGCCTTTTTAAAAATCTGACAAAGCAGTTAGATTAACAAGAAGTTAAGCTTTTAAATGATACAAGACACTTGTATGTTCATGAATGGTTTAATATTACGATTATTTATTTGAATTGCGAGCCCTCCAATTTCACTGGATGTTGTCGGCTTGTGTCCCGTCTAAAATCTTAGACTCTCAACCCAGAAGCAAATATCAGCAGACAAAAAATAATCACTAAAAACAGAGATCACCCAAAAATAAATATTAGACCCTGTTAAAATATTAGCGTGGAGAAAAGCACAAGGAATGTATTGTTTCCAAAAGAGTCCTATTTAACATTCTGGGACAAAGTAGTGGCACTATTTACACAAATGACAACTCGTAATTCAATTCAGTTCTTCCTAGTTCCATCTATCAAACAGTTATCTCAGTATCTCAGAGTCCCCTGCTGATTACAAACCCAAATGTGTAATAAATTGTGAGAATAATATCAAAGCTCATAAGCAAACAAATGGAAAGTCTTACCAGACTTAATAAAAAATTATATAGTACTTTTCATAAGATTCTCAAAGCTCATTAATTATTGATACATATCAATCAATCCAACCACTCAAATTCATAGATGGGGGACTGCAAGGACTGACCATGCATATCCAAAATTATGGTTTTAACCATGTTTTGAGACTAGTGTTTACATTTACTTTGTTTACAAACATTAGTAAAACAAGCTTCATATTTTGTGTTCTGATGAGGAACGACAGTTGAACAAAGCTCATGAGGCATTTATAAGTTGTTGTATTTATTTATTTATTTTACCCCCTTTTTCTCCTCAATTCCACGCTGATCCTCAACACAGGGGCCCTTCAGGGGTGCGTGCTCAATCCCCTCCTGTACTCCCTGTTCACTCATGACTGCACGGCCAGCTGCACCATTGAGAGCATCCTGACAGATTGCATCATTGCCTGGTATGGCAACTGCTCAGCCTCCGACCACAAGGCACTACAGAGGGTAGTGCGTACGTCCCAGTACATCACCGGGGCCAAGCTTCCTGCCATCCAGGACCTCTATACCAGGTGGTGGCAGAGGAAGGCCCTAAAAATTGTCAGACTCCAGCCACCGGAGCACCAAGTCTAGGTCCAAGAGGCTTTTAAACAGCCTCTACCCCCAAGCCATAAGACTTGAACATTTAATCAAATGGCAACCCGGACTATATCCATTGCCCAAGTATTTAACTTGATCTGAATAGTTGTCATGGAGTTGTATTCCCTGCAACAGTCTCCACTTGCCCGAGAGGCAAAAGCGGCGGTGAAATGAGTCTTTTAGGATATCGAAAGTACAGTGGCAGTTTAGTTTAGGTGTATAGTACCAGTAAAAAGTTTGGACACACCTACTCATTCAAGGGTTTTTCTATATCTTTACTGTTTTCTACATTGTGGAATAATAGTGAAAACATAGCTATGAAATAACACATGGAATCATGTATTAAACAAATCAAAATATATTTTAGATTCTTCAAAGTAGACCCGCTTTGCCTTGATGACAGCTTTGAACACTTGGCATTCTCTCAACCAGCTTCACCTGTAATGCTTTTCCAACAGTCTTGAATGAGTTCCTACTTATGCTGAACACTTGTTGGCTGCTTTTCCTTCACCCTGCGGTCCAACTCATCCCAAACCATCTTAATTGGGTCAAGGTCAAGTGATTGTGGAATTTAGGTCATCTGATGCAGAACTCCATCCCTCTCCTTCTTGGTCAAATAGCCCTTAGACAGCCTGGAGGTGTGTTGGGTCATTGTCCTGTTAAAAAACAAATGATAGTGGGACTAAGTGTAAACCAGATGGGATGGCGTATTGCTGCAGAATGCTGTGTTAGCCATGCTGGTTGTGTGTCTTGAATTCTAAGTAAATCAGACTGTCACCAGCAAAGCACCCCCCTCCTTCTCAAAGCTTCACGGTGGGAAATACACATGCAGAGATCATACGTTCACCTACTTTGCGTCTCACAAAGACACAGCGGTTTGAACCAAAAATCTCACATTTGGACTCCTCAGACCAAAGGACAGATTTCCACTGGTCTAATGTCCATTGCTTGTGCTTCTTGGCCCAAGCAAGTCTCTTCTTATTAGTGTCCTTTAGTAGTGGTTTCTTTGCAGCAACTCAACCATGAAGGCCTGATTCCCGCAGTCTCCTCTGAACAGTTGATGTTGAGAGGTATCTGTTACTTGAACTCTGAAGCATTTATTTGGGCTGCAATTTCTGAGGCTGGTGATTCTAATGAACTTATCCTCTCCAGCAAAAGTAACTCAGGGTCTTCCTGTGGCGGTCCTCATGAGAGCTAGGTTCATCATAGTGCTTGATGGTTTTTGCGACTACTTGAAAAAACGTCCAAAGTCCTTGACATTTTCCAGATTACTTTAAGGTCAGTCAATGATGGACTGACATTTCTCTTAGCTTATTCGACCTGTTCTTGCCATAATATGGACTTGGTCTTTTACCAAATAGGGTTATCTTCTGTATACCACCCCTACCTTGTCACAACACAACTGATTTGCTCAAATGCATTAAGGGGGAAAAAAATGCTAAAATTGAACTTTTAGCAAGGCACACCTGTTAATTGAAATGAATTCCAAGTGACTACCTCAAAGCTAGTTGAGAATACCAAGAGTGTGCAAAGCTGTCATCATAATGGGTGGCTACTTTTGAAGAAATGTTAAAACAAATATAAATATTTTATATTAACACTTGTTTGGTTACTACATGATTCCATATGTGTTCATTGTTTGTCTTCACTATTATTCTACAATGTAGAAAATAGTAAAAATAAAGAAACCATTGAATGAGTAGGTGTGTCCAAACTTTTGACTGGTAATGTATGATTAACAAACATAAGTCTCCTCCTGGAATAAACTCAGAAGTCCCCTCCCTTAGTTATTCAGCCAGAATTGACTTATGTAGTTTTTTAGTTATTAGAAGTCCGGTCACGGGATACTTTGCTATCGCCAGGAGGAGACATGAAGGAAGAATGTTAATTCCATGAGTGCATGAGAGATTTTTGCGGCAAGAATATGGCCATTGTAGAGTCCCAATCCCACGCAATTATTTTATGAACGCACTCTGAGTAGAAACTTTGCCTCAAACAGTGAGAAAGCAGTGCAAAGTTCGACTTGCCTCCTGTGATCCACTGTTAGAGCCCCACAGTGGAGGTGTCATAATACCAATAAAACCTAGCGAATGAGAAACAGGTAAATTTCAAACTTACAAGACATTCAGAATTGTCAATTTTAAAGAAATGTAGACGATTTATTACTACGTTTAGCTAACATTAGTTAATCCAGACATTGTTACCTTTACCTCGATTCAGCAGTCTCGTCCAGATCATTATGGCATTTGTAGTTATGATAGCCACATTAGCAGCTAATTAGCATTTCATTTTTGGGGTAAATACAATATATTGGTAAGTCACTTTGTCCTGGAGAGATATACACAGTTATCAAAATGTCACGTGTGGTAAGCCTACACGAAACAGACCTTATTAAGTGTTTCTAAAATCCCCTCTGGGCAAAATCTAATGGTGGAAAAACAATTGGCATAATTTTCCTTGTTTGACCACTAGGTTTTATGGTACTGTATTGGTTAACTGATAAAAGCTAACCATTCCTACAAGAAGTATAAAGATATTGGGGAGCTGTCGGAAGCATTATTCAAGAAACGAGTGTTTCTCAAGACCTTTGTCCCAAGGAGATGGTGCAACAAAACAGGGTGGTAAAAATGGACAATAAAGTATTCTTCTTGATTTTAGTTTTATATTTACTGAATATACACATTTAGTTAAATGTGCGGAGTCAGACAAGTTAGTAAGATCTCATCACATGAAATAACCAAGCATGACAACAGAAATGTTAAAACAAATGTAGACTTTATGGAGTTCCTGGGCTGTACAACCAGTTCACTAGGAAATTGCTGGTGGAGGACGGCTTGACTCGGTCCGTAGCAGCGGCTTGTCGGTCCTGTATTCTCAACTTGACCATAGGTGGTCCACACTAGGCATACAGCGTTCGCATGCAATGCAGTCGCAAACATACCTGGGCCCAACACATATGTAAAATACATGAGGTGGGCTTGAGTTCTTGTTTTGTACCATTTGAATAGTCTAAAAAGTGCCAACTAAAATCACCCCGCAAGCTACTCCGCTAAACCAAGCACACCTCTAGAATTACAAAGTATTTTACATATGCATTTGCCCCAGGTCTTGTAGCAAATGGCATACTACTGGAATTTAAGGCATCTCACAGGGACGAGGTGTGGGCTGACCACAGAGGTCATGGTTCTACACTGCCAGCTGTCGAACCCAGTCAGTAGGTTCTTAGACTCCGTACTTCCCTTTAAGCTCCTCTACCAAGGCAATGTACTCCTTCCTGGCTTCCTCTTGGTTCTTTCCTATAAGAGGCACAAGGAAAAACACATTCATAAAACATGCTGATAACAGGTTACTGTTCAAAGATTGTCTGGCTCAACCAGTACACTTATGACTGTAAATGCATTGAGCTGAAGGGATCCACAGCTGTCTAAATCTGATTCCCTGCGAATTACAAATCACTTAAGGTGAACCGTGCCCTCTACAATCTAAATGTGGGCAGGACTACAGGAAACACACCTTTCTCCTTCTCCCAGGCGTCCCACTTGGCTTTCCCAGTGAAATCAAGCATCCCAGGACGAGCTTCAGAAACAAAGTAAAAAAACACAATCAACAGACTATACTCAATACAATGAGCCATCTACACTTGAGGGGTATCACAAAGCACTGGATGCTGGCTTACCGGTGTTGACGTCGCCCACTTTGGCCTGTTTGAACAGAGCATAAACCCTGAGCATCTCTGCATCTGCTGGTTTGGCCTTCAGCTGCTTCACCTCCTCTGCAGCCTTATCAAATTCTGCCTGGGTGGGATAGAAGCAAAATATGCGATTAAAGTCAGCTAAACAGAGAATGAAAAGCCTACACTGGAAAATGGCTGCTTCCAAGTGAAATTGGAGAGATATGATGGCTTTAGACATGAAAGGTTCCTGTACAATCTCATTGCAAAATGCCAGCAACCTTACAGCAGATCTATGTCAGAAAAAGGTTAAGCTAGATAATCACCGGATAGCAATTGAGTCAGCACTGGCGTACATTGAACCTTGATCTCATATAGGTCTATTTGGCTTAGCCTACAGACAGTAAAACTACATCAATGTCAAGATAACATTCCATTGTGAGCAACTGGAGACCAGAATGGCAGAACATAGAAACTGGCCTCAACCAGAACTACTGAGTATAGAAACAAATCATTGTTGCTGAAAAGGAGGTCTATTCTGCCAAGAAAGAAGAAAGAAAAAAAACAGGCCCCCCAGCAGTACAATGGTCCTCTGAGTGGGCTGAGCTTGAGCAACACTACAAAATGCCACACTGGATGTGCCACCCTGCCAACTGTGCCAAAGGGGGAAGAGAGACAAAACACTGGTTGCTTTTCCTTTTGTATAGCCTAAGAACATAGGCAGTCTGTTGCCTCCACTTATAGTTTAGCCATTATTAGTGTCACTGAAATGTTTGGTGTCAGATGGCCTGGATGTTGCTTTCACCCTGGTAAAATCACCCTGGTCAGAGTCCAAGTAGAGGTAATAACCTGGGGAAAGTACCCAACCCTTATCTGTACAGCCTCCAAGGCAGGTTTTAAAAGACAACACATTAAGTGTATTGGGGTTCCTGAGTGGCGCAGCGGTCTAAGGCACTGCATCTCAGTGCTAGAGGCATAAGTACAGACCCTGGTTTGATTCCAGGGTGTATCACAACCGGCCGTGATTGGGAGACCCATAGGGCCGCGCTCAATTGGCCCAGTGTCGTCCGGGTTAGGGTTTGGCCGGGGCAGGCCGTCA
Source organism: Oncorhynchus mykiss (assembly GCF_057628025.1). Lineage (NCBI taxonomy): Eukaryota > Metazoa > Chordata > Actinopteri > Salmoniformes > Salmonidae > Oncorhynchus > Oncorhynchus mykiss. The sequence continues at coordinate 33,086,950 of NC_143043.1, forward strand.
TTGTAAATAAGAATTTGTTCTCAACTAACTTGCCTAGTTAGATAAGGGTTCAATAAAAAACATTCCCAAAAAGGTGTTGTGCATCTATTAGCTTTGCACCTGCTCACTCAGACATTGTAAATGTTATACACAAAACAGTTCCAGGGAAAAAGCTTTGCATTGCCCACCATTTACAGTCCTGCCAGATACAAACGCATTGTGTATCAATGCAAATATAATGCTCATTTGAGCCTAGGTCGATGCAGAGACAACCCGGCATGGTGCTTATGTATGAGAGTTTAGCAGCTAACTACAAATTAATCTGGCCTGAAGGTAATGGCTAAACAAACACATTATCTGAACTAAAAAAAAATAAAACAGCCAAGGTCTTGAGTTTTAATGTTGCAATATGTGTGAGGCAACACACTAAAAATGTGACCCAGCTAAAACCAATGTAATCTAATCTACTCAGCTAAACAACAGATATCCAATATGCTTTGGCCTCCGCTTCAATAGGAGGACAGAGATCAGGTTGCCAAACTCACTGATGAAAATATTATCTATCGTCCTGGCTACAACTCACCTGTGAACTTTTATAAGGGGGTATTCATTACGGAAACATTTACCGTTTTAAGAACCAAACGGAAGCAAGCAACGTAAGACGAGAGTTTCTATTTGACAAATTCAGTTAGGTTCCGCCCTGTTTCGTTAGCTTCCGTTTTAAGAAATGTTTTGCGACAGAATATGCGTAATGAATATGCCCCCAGGTGAGAGGCAGAGGGCATGAGCTGAAGGGACAAAGTACAAACCGGTAAAAATGAAATACTTACTTACAAGCCCTTAACCAACAATGCATTTAAGAAAAAATACCTAAAAAATCATTAAAGAGCAGCAGTAAAATAACAATAGCACGGTTATATACAGGGGGTACCAGTACAAAGTCAATGTGCGGGGGCACCGGTTAGTCGAGGTAATTGAGGTAATATGTACATGTAGGTAAAGTTATTAAAGTGAGTATGCATAGATAAAACAGAGTAGCGGGGGGCGCCATTTGATTAGATGTTCTGGAGTCTTATGGCTTGGGGTAGAAGCTGTTTAGAAGCCTCTTGGACCTATACATATTTAGGTATATGTAAACAGATATAACGTGACTAATTTATATATACATTCATTCCTCTAACCAGAAACACAGATGCTTGCCATTTGTTTTCTGCAAGTTGTTCAATAATGGGTTTATTAAATGGGAGTTTATCCTGCGTTCCGGGCGCGAGCCTTCGAGTGACCATGTGATTATAAGAGCTGCGCAAAACGGCAAAATGTCTTCATCCTATAAGAACAAGCTAGACTTTAGTCAACGTTAGATATAATTACTTTCACATGCTTCTTCTCACCAGGATATTACGCAAGCAATCATATACAACGGAGGCGCGTGTGAAGTCCACACACAATCAGTGCCTTGGGCTATGTCAAAGCCGCACCACACCCTTCAAGCAGGGTGACAGAAGTGCCAAAGCCAGGCAATCCTCTGGCACTCTGGTTTGCCAGTAACATTAGCTTGCTAGATATTGAGCTGCCAAACAAATGAAATAGTGGTTTCATCGGGTGGAAGCAAGGGCATTGCGCCTTTTTAAAGGCAATAACATTAATCAAGTTTAATTTAAAATTGCCACAAGACCGACGGGGATAACTAGTAACTAAGTTACTATAATTAGTGGTGCCAGGTCAAGTGCCAACTCCAGTTTGGCAAAAACGATACGCTCTTTACTTGTGTTCTAGCTAGTAGTAGGCTAATTTACCGTTAGCTGACAAAGCCTAGTCGACATGTTAGTGAAACTGCACTTGGACCAGGAAATCAAACCGCTGTCTGTGCGGGTCTCTACAATAATAATAATAATACAACTACCTATGCATGTTATGGTAACTAGCCACAATATAATGTAAAACAAAATACAAATTCGATCCAAACCTCAGACATGGTTTTCAATTCCTTTTGAAGGCCCTTAGTACAGTCACAGAACACTGCTGGCGTCCACAGCCCAGAACTAACGGAAAGGAGAGTAGACCGTTCCTAATGTGTGTATCGTGAGCAACAGCGTGAGCAACAATAGTGGAATCGGCGGTTCGCCTTAAAAATAAAAGTCACCCATTGAAACATGCAAACGGATAAAGTGCCCAACGTTCTGAAGTCTATACATTCACAGTGCGATTGTGTCAAATTAACTACTTATTGTATTTTATTGAATGTATATAACATTCCGACCTTGTTTAGCGTTATCGGTTTGCATCGGTATTGGTATCGGTATATCAATTCGGGACTTTTATTTTGAAGGCAAACCGCCGACTATTGTTGCTAATGTTTACTCACGACACCGTGATCTGTTCCTCCAAGCGTTTCGCTAATGTGCGAGGCGATACCGCCCCTCAATTCCATTGGTAGATTTAACGAATGACATTCACGCAACATCTCGGTTAGTTGGGGTGAGTAAAGGTAACCAATCAAATCCCTCAATTCATTGGCACGAGTAGTGGTCCCACTAAAGTAGGGCACGGGGTCATGGGGATGTGTGTCTGCAACAATTAAATATGTATCTCTACTAAAGACAACACAGTCTTCTCCAATAGGTCGTTATCATTAAAACGTCACAAATAGGTGAAGAACGTTCGATTGGCCTGCTTTCCCGGCAAGGAGATCGATCACCAGCGCCGCTAAAACCACTGACATTTTTTAAAACATTTTTATTTTACCTTTATTTAACCAGGTAGGCAAGTTGAGAACAAGTTCTCATTTACAATTGCGACCTGGCCAAGATAAAGCAAAGCAGTTGGACAGATACAACGACACAGAGTTACACATGGAGTAAAACAAACATACAGTCAATAATACAGTATAAACAAGTCTATATACAATGTGAGCAAATGAGGTGAGAAGGGAGGTAAAGGCAAAAAAGGCCATGGTGGCAAAGTAAATACAATATAGCAAGTAAAACACTGAAATGGTAGTTTTGCAATGGAAGAATG